>NC_043704.1:109007399-109042176 GCF_006229205.1 Suricata suricatta
TCAAAGTCATGCCTACTGCACCTCTAAACATTTCATTAAATCCAATTATACAGCAAACACTCCCAAAATTAACTTAGATTGTATTGTAGTTTCACTTAACAGTATATAAAATGCTGTGTTGTGACAGATATCCACTATCCATTAGATACTGAATCAATTCTTCTTAAGCACTACCAACTGCTTAAGGCTAAAGTTGCCTGGCTTGATTGCCTGGCTTGGATGGGAAGTGAAAACTGGATTTAATTACAAAAACAGTAAATATTGGCATTAGAAAGTAATGAAAATTTAATGTTAAGCCTAGTGCATAGAATTATAGACCTGTATGCCTTCCTTAAATAGCTACCATTGTAGGAAACTTTTAAGAGGAGCTCCATGCCAATTTTAAGTCACAGCATTAGTGCAATAAATGCTAATTAAGCCTTTACCTCTTCTTTGAATCTCGTGTATCCATACGCATTAACACCAACAAGCATTCAATTGTTGTGGAAATCAATATGTGAAGAGGTGCAAGTTTTTAGCCCATCAACCAAGCAGACCTTACCAGGGTGGAACCAAATTTAGAATTTTAAAGGTGAATATGTGTTGTTGAAAAGTCAAAGGCAAGATTTTCCTTCTCATAATTTACTATTGTTAGAAAAACTATAGGTGATATTTAAATGTTGACAGCAGGATTTAAAAGAATGGTTACAAATGCTAGTTGAGAGGGCTGGAGTCACAGCTCAGACTCTTACTGCCCTGGGAAGTCTTCATGAACTTGCAAAGCAATGCTCTCAAACTCAACCTATTATTGGCCACAGAGTTCCTTAGAGCAAAGTTTTCACACATCTCTGAGACAGTTGGTGAATCCCAATCACCTTTGAAGTGAGATGCCCGAAACCAATACCAGGTTGACCTGGTGTGGTCCCATCTGTCTTCACATTCACAAGCAGGTGAAAGAAAGAGTCGACACCACTTGTTTAGACGGAGATTTTGTGCTAAAAACTGGGAGTCGAGCAAGTGAAGGCTTAATGTCTGTCCCTCCCCACCCCCCGCCGTTGCCTTCTGTTTCCTTTCTATGGTGGAGGGATTCTAGACTTCAAGTTTAAGACTGATTGCAAGCTAAAACCAGCCCTCCAAATAAATAGGCTCAAAGTATTAGGCAATTTCATAATTCATAAAATTAATAGTTTAGTAAATAGTATTAATATGGATTTGAAGAAATTATAAATAAGATACTGTTAAATGTTACTGCTTATTAAAAACAGTAGTCAATCCTTTGAAAATCTAGGGTTCTCAAGAATTCTGCTTACCTTAAAACTGCCCAAATTGTCATCCTGAACTATCTGACAAAAAATTTTTGTCTCATGAAAATTAAAACGTGATTTTCAAAATGTGGATTTAATGTGGCCAGCTCTCATATATTTGTCCTAAAAGGAGTCAGTTCGGGGGATATGATGTTAAACTTCAGGTCCTGTTTTTTGCTCAAAAAATATGTCTATGTTAAAAATTATAACACTAAGATCTGTGACTATAGATTATTTTTAAACTCTTATTTGTTCTCACTTGTGTTTTATCATTCTATGTTTATAATTTATAGTCACATAAAAATATATTAATAAAAAATGTCCAATGCTGAGCCAAACCCTAAAAAGAGGCTTTCCCTGCCCATGAACACACTCAGAGATGCCCATGCAAAGAACAGCAGACATGGGATATGCACATTGTTTAGCAAGTATTTCCCAGGAGCCCTGTTATGCTGCGTGAAGTTCCAGATAGTTACAGAGCTGCCTTAATTACATCTCCTCTTTCAAAAACACTCTCCATCCACAGCTTTTCCCCCTCAGAAGAGGGACAACATCGGTAGTTATTACCTAGACCCAAATGTCAAATCTATGAAAGCCTCTACCAAAATTTAAAAACAGATCTCAAAAGGAATTGAACCCTAGATCAAAACTGGGGTGAAGCAAAGTAAAAATAACCTAAAATAAGTACATATCCATAATTTTTGTGTTTGTTTATAAGTTTTACTTTTTTAAGGAAGAACTAAAGAAAGGAGAACAGTTTTTATTAAGTATCAACTTTCTGCCAGGCATTCTGCATTGCAATTTATAAGTTGAAAATAATTTAATCTTTATAATAATTGTGTAATATACATCATTACTTATTTTTATAATGAAGAAACGAAGTCCCAGCTTAAGAAACTTTCCCACATCAGTGAGCTGATGAAAACAGAGCTAGGATTATAATCTACTTGTTCTGATTTCAAAAACAAAATGAACTGGTCAGTTTCTTATAACTAATAAAATGAAGAGTAAGAGGGGCATGATCTAAAGTACTGAATACTAGATAAGTAGAAATGATAATCATTATGCCAAAGTTTCTGGTAAAACTTTTTCCTCAATCACTTATTTTACTAAGGCAACCAAAGAAACAGAAAGTAAGAGGGTAGTTAGCTTTGGCCTTACTCTATCCATTAGTAAATAATGTCTTAGGAGTGTTGAATACAAAATACTAGAGCAGAAAAGAGGCTGGAGTTTAAGCTCCTAGACAACGCACAAAACAAAAAAAAAAAGGAAGGAAAAAGGAAAGATAGATTAAGAGTTGTATAAAATATTAACACCTCTTGCTTTAATTAATAATTCCTTCTGATAGTCACTTCAACTTAAGAAGCTGGGCTTTATAAGACACTGAAAACTAAAAACCATCAACAACAAAACTTGAACTTCACTCATATAAGTTCTTAATGATTAAAAAGCATTATGTGACTCAAATGTTAAAATGCTGATTAATTCCAAAATATCTGGTCCAGCCATACTCTATTAAACTCCAGTTATCTGCTGTTATTGGTAAGCAATTTCATTCGGCCACTAAGAATGTGATTTTAAGTAAGTCTGTTCACTTTTTTGGAATATAATAACTATCTTAGATGTAAGTTTAAAAAAATTTTTAAGAATTGCCAATTTCAAAACAGTAGGGATTGTTTTAAGATAAATAAGTAAATGAATAATTAAAATTCAATGAATATGAAAACAGCAAACTTAACTTTTTTATTGATTGTCTATGTCAGTATATGAAAATAAACAAGTTTTATTTGTTCCAGAACTTTATTCACACTACATTCTATTGCATGATAAAGAAACATAAGTACAATATCTTCTGGAACATTTAATACTGTTATATTATCACATTATAAATAAAAGTTTGAAAATGGATTTTGTCATGATGATATACTACTCAGAGCTTGGGTATGAGGTAGGGAAGGTAAGAGACAAGGAAGGCCTGATGTTCTCACAAATGCCATTAATCTCTCCTCCCTCCATCATCAACTCTTCTACCAGAGAGAGAGCTCAGGCTCATCTCTTTAGCACATATCCCTCTAGCAGTAAGTTGTCATTTCCTTTCCCCTTTGACACAGCACTACTGTTCCTTGAAAGGTATTCCTCTTGGAATGCCTTCCTCTTGGATGGCGCTTGCCATCTGACTATAGAAAGCTACAGTGTTTCTCTCAAAGATGGTATTATCATTATTGGCATTTGGGACTTAAGCAGGACTTACAGGCTGGGAAGTGATTTAGCAACCCTGACCCTGGGGTGCTGAATGCCAGCGTTCCCCCTTCCCAACTGCAACAACAAATTCAGAAGAAAATGTCACAATTTATATTTGCACAACCCCTAGGGAGGCAGTATTTCCCTGACTGTCAATCTCTAATTTAAGCCAACTGCCTCATAAGCCCCAGAGCAATGAGTAACTTGCTCAAGATCATACAGATAATGAAAAGATTTTTTTAATGTACTCTTCTTCATATTAAGAAAAGATTTCCAGTATATAACTGGATAGTTATTCGAAGTACTTCTTCCAGAGATGTATATGGCTTTGAATGTAGATATTCTATGACAATAAGTGAATGGCAGAAAAGTAGACACTATTGTTTACTTACATTAATTGATATAAAATATCTGTGATGTGTACTATATAAACAATATTCCTTTAGATCAATGAATCTCAAAGTGAGATCTGCAAAGCCTTGGAAATCTCTGAGACCCTTTCAGGGCCTCCATGAAGCCAAAACTATTTTTATAATAATACTAAAACATTATTTGCCTTTTCATTATATCAACATTTAAACTGAAGATACCCAAAAAAATTGGGGGGGAAACTTTTGTACTAGTACTTTAGAACAAATCAAGGCAATGACACCAAATTGGGCTCACCAGTAGCCATTGTATTTCATACCACCAGAGAGAGAGAATGAGAGATAGAGAAAATTTGATAACATCTGTGTGATTCTTCAGCACAGTAAGAACCATGCTAGGAGAAATTTTTGAAGGCTTTTGTAAGATTTAATACCGTTGAGTTTAAAAATAACAAATTAATTTGGCTTTGGCTTTTAGAAAGACAGTTGTTGACAAATTTCTAAGGTTTTCATGTTTTATGGGAAATTTTAGTCAAAACTTCACTACTTCCTGGCATCTCCTTCAAAGTTCACTAATTGCTCTCCTAGAAAAAAAGCTTTAGCTACCTCAACAGCTCTTTGATCACTCTGTGGTATCACTATAGGTGAGCATTTTAACTCTTACGAAGGAGAGAAATTCTACTCTTAAGGTTACATAAGGCTTCATAAGAGTTCATATAGTGTTGCACCCATACCTAGAATGCCTTTACTTTTGACCTATGTGTTTGTAAGCAAGACACTTAACCTTCCTTGACTTGGCTTACTTATTTATAAAATAGTGGCAACCTCCAGGTAAACTGCTTGGAAGAATAGTGGCATATAGAAATACTCAGTAAGTACTAGCTCTTATTTAAGAATAAATTAAAGAAAACACAACTTGCAAGAATGAACCCATATTAGAATTACAGAAATGTAGAGGTCATCTATAAATATTATGTCCACTATGGGACATGAGGGACATTTGCAAGGACAGATAGTGTAGAAAGGCCCAATGATTTGAAGGTCTAGAAATTAACAGGCAATGAGAATTTGTCTGTATCTAATCAATAGTTGCAAAAATATTTTTAAAAATGCTAAGTGTGAAGAATGTCTTCATTCTTAGGGAAATGAATGCCAACATTATTTGTATATTTTTTAGTGTCTGGACTACTTTTAATATATAATGAATTAAAAGTAAACTTTATGAGTTAAAGTTAAAAGCCAAATTATTATGAACATCAATTTTTAATAATATCAATCTACACATGTGATTGTATATTTATTTGTAGCAGATATATTTCATCAGGTATTTTCAGCCTATATAAAAAATTAATACAGATTCATCATCTCAAAATATTGTACACTGTCATAATTATAAATGTTTTCTACCTTGCTGTGTTTCCACTTTTGTCTTACCAAATGACTTCAATTTGTCAACACTAAAGAAAACAAAACAAAAAAAAACCTTCCTAGGCAGTATTCTTGTTAATATGGCACATTAAAATGCACCTTCTGTATCATAGGAACATGGCATGTTGCTATCAGAGATCACATAAATTTTAATAGATGAAAACAAAAAGAAGCAAATATAAAACTTGGTATACCATATTTTTATGTGACCAAATGTTTCAGTATCACTATAGATAAAATTTGACATAATCTTGACCTTATCACATTTTAGATCACAACATATATGCACTGCTTTCAGAATTGAACTTAACCCCATCTTTCTGCTTCGGTCCCTGTATACATCATATAAATGACAAGCTGGTTCAAGGGGATGTTTTCTCATCCTCCCTACAGATGAGCAGAGTTTAGGCCTGAGTGTTACACCCTATCACCTTGAATAAATGATTAATCATTTCCAGCATTACTGAAACAACTCCAGTTATATATCACTACTGGTTTGGTTTACAAAGTTTAAAATTATGGTGGTGAACTGTTTAAAGTTGTGGCTTATCTTTGTAGTAAACCACTAACAAATTAAAAAGCAACATTCTTGGGAGCTGCTGAATATTCCCCCTTCCTGAAATTCAACAGAGACATGGCTAGTGGAAGCACAATTTGTTCCAAAGAACCATCTCACAGAACAGTAGGATAGTCTCCATTTCAAATTTGACAAATAAGCATTTGAGCCAAAGCCTGACCTGCAAATATCAAACAAAAGAGTATCTATATATTTCTTAAAAAAACAAAGGTCTGATTCTTAAAATCATTTCTTTTTCTTTCTGTTAATATTCTATGGTATCCTAGTTACATAAATGAATTTTCAAAAATAATGACATATGTATTGCTATGTCAACACCCTTACCATTGTGTGAAAACAATATAAGAACATTAACATGAATGCATGTTGAAAGAAAGTTAAATATCATGTTAAATCTATGTTGCAGACCTGGTTTTTGATAGCCTGGCATGTCTCCAGAGCTCCCTTTCCCTGCCATTCTGAATCTTTGTCCTTCTGGTATGATAACCTCAAACCTGAATCCAGAAGAGGCATGAGAAAATTCCAAATGTTAGCAGCAAAAGCCACACTGATGCATTCAGCTGGAGCCAATCAGAATGAAACCTCATCATTGGCTGGGATTGTGAAAAAATCTACAGTAGAGGATAAATGACCCTGCCCAAGAATAAATCCAATCAGGAAGCATGAAATGATGAACTCTGGAGAATGAGAAATCCAATCCTGTACATTATTTGAGGACCCAGATTTATCACTGCCCAAATTCAAATAACCTCTGAACTTCTTTAGTCACACAAGAAAATTCTCTTTTGGGTTTTAAGGGGCTTTAAGTTGGTTTCTACCATTTGCAAGGCAAAGTACCCTCATCAGCACCCTCTATTCTATTTAAGGGGAAAAAAAATCTTGGGGCACCTGGGTGGCTCAGTTGGTTAAGAGTCAGACTTTGGCTCAGGTCATAATACTGTGGTTTGTGAGTCTGAACTCCATGTTGGGCTCTGTGCTGACAGCTAAGATCCTGGATTCAGCTATGATTCTGTCTCCCTCTCTCTCTGCCCCTTCCCCATGTGTGCTCTGTCTCTCTCTCAAAAATAAATAAACATAAAAAACCTTAAAAGTTTATATAAATAAACATTAAAAAATTTAAAGACAAAATCTTTATATTCCATATAGATGAGTTTGTAATGATCCTGATTGCCCAAATACTCCAGGGGATTGTAAATCATTTTAAAGTTTTGGAAAGCAATATGAATATAATGACCTATATACATATTATGTTCTAGTATTTTGCTCAAGAATACAATATGGCATGGGGTGCCTGGGTGGCTCAGTCCGTTAAGCATCCAGCTTCAGCTCAGGTCATGATATCACGGTTCATGGGTTCGAGCCCCACATCGGGCTCTGTGCTGATAGCTAGCTCAGAGCCTGGAGCCTGCTTCAGATTCTGTGTCTCCCTCTATCTCTGACCCTCCCCTGCTTCCACTGTCTCTCTCTGTCTTTCAAAAATAAATAAAAAACATTAAAAAAAAAAGAATACAATATGGCAGGTGAATAATTATTAATTGCAGTGTTATATACCTCAAAATATTAAATGCAACAACCTAAGTCTTAAATATAGGACAATAAGCACATGATAGTATATTGATACTATATTATACAAATCTTAAATTATAAAGATTATACAAAAAAGAAATATTTATGATATAATATTAAGTAAAAAGGATAAAAAGCATTGTAGTTATAATAATTACAGCTATATAAAATGATGTATGGCTGGAGATACCGATTCAAAACCCCAGTTGCATATTAGAACCTTCTGGGGAGTGTTGTTAAAAATTACAAAGTGCTGATGTCTCATAAATTCTGATTTAATTGGTTTGGGGTGGCCATTGGTATTTTTCTGGAGCTCTGTAGGTGATTCTGATCTGCAGCCATTAATAAAAGTTTTAGAGTAAGAAAAAAAATGACAAGTATGCCCCTCCCTTAAGTCAAGACATATTTCATTTTTATTCATTCACTTATTCACAACTTGTCATTCACATATTCATAAATTCTTCTTTGTGTTGTCATTTCTCATCCATAGTTAAACCTCACAACAGTTCAGGTTTTGATAGTTTCTCTAGGAGCTGAAAAACAATGGCAGCTTAATTATGTCCTGGAATAGAACAAGGGGAAAAAGGAAGGTTTGGGGGCATATTTTCAGGTATAAATTAATTGCTGGATACATGTAAACCTGATATATTTTAATGGTTTTTCTATTATATTTGCAACTTAAACTTTTTTTTGAGCAGGTGACCTGCTGTGTGATTTGCATATGTATACATGGGTTTCCTCTTACCTTCTGGTATCTCTGTCCTGAGTCTCTTCTGTTGTACCATTTTCCCCTAAATGTTGGAGAACCCCAAAGTTCAGGCCTCAGCTCTTCACAGCCATAACCAGCCTGGTGATCAATGCAAATATGACTCTCAACTCTCTATCTCCTGGCCCAACCTCTTTTCTGAACTCCATATAGCCAACTGCCTCCTCAACATCTTCATTTGAATGTCTAATAATATCTTGACTTCAAGCAGAACCAAACTCTTAATTTTTGCACCCAGACCTGATTGCCCCTGAGTGTTCCCCACGTCACCATTCACGTATTTGAATCAACCCTCAATATCATCCTTGATTCTCAGTCTCAACACTTTTCCAGTTCATCCTCTAATTCTTTTGGCTCTACCCTAAAAGTACATCTTGGGCTCAACTCACTTCCCATCAATTTCAATTTATTCCAAGCCATCAGGATCTAATAACGAGCCTGCTTTTACTCTTGTCCCCCATTGTATAAATTAGGTCAGATCATTTTTTTCCCCTAACTCAAAAATAACCCTCCAGTGGTTTTCTATCACAATCAAAATAAAATCAATATCTTCACCGCTGCTGACCAGGCTCTGCATGATCTGGACTTCCTCTCCCATGCCTTCCCATGACCCACAGAGCTGCAGGCTTCATAAGCCTCCATGCTGTTGCTAGCCTCAGAGTATTCTCTCTCCTGCCTAAATTTCTCTGTCCTAAGATCTCTGTGTGCCTCAGCCTCTTATATTTCTCCCCAGTGTCTGTCAAAGTTCACCTCCTCAGAGAGGCCTTCCCTGAAAACCTATCAAAAAGATATCAAAAAGAGAAGATATCTGAAAATCATCCAAAAGTTCCTTATCACCCACATCATTCTCCATTCATTCAAGACGCTTAATTTTTTTCATGGAAACTACTGCTATCAGTGTCATATATATCTGCTATTGTCTGTCTTCCTCATAATCTCTATGAAAATGGGGATTTGATGAATTTTATTTGCTGCTTTGTCCTCCAGCTTTAAAACAGTACCTGACACACACTAGGCAGTAAATGTGGAACCACTGAATCAATACAAAAACAATGAATCAGTGAGATACGTATACCTATATACATATATAATTATACACACACATGTACATATAATTTTTTAGAGGAGTTTTAGATTTACAGCAGAATTTATCAGGTTTTCGAGTTACAGAGAGATGCCATTTATCTCCTACCCTACATTATATCTATATCTATATCTATACACACACACATCCCCACATATGCAGTCTCCCTGACTATGAACATCTGGAACCTAAGTGGTACATTTTTTATAACCTATGAATGTACACTGACCCATCATTATCATCCAAAATCCATAATTTACATAAAGGTTCACTCTTGATTTTGTACATTTCATGGTGGCACTGGGAAGGATTAAATCACTGCTTTTCTCCGGCAGCCATCTTCGGCAGCTCTCCACATCACTGCTTCTAGTGACTCAATCACTAGTTCAGGCCACATTTAACAATTTGTAATTCATCTCTCTACCTCTAATGTGACCTTCTCCAACTTACCCTCCATACTGATAAATAAATATGACTGCTTTATCCCTAAATAAAACCTGCCCCAAGGGCCCCGCAGCACAGGACACTGTTACTTGCCCCACTTCTCACTCATTCTTTGATAGTCGTCTGGGACATAAGTGCACATGCAGCTGCAGTGCAGGCGGCCTCCTTTGCAGGTGCGTTGTGTTGGTCACGGCACTTCACTGCAGCTCACAGAGACTACTGCACCAGGAACCAACAGAAACACAAGACACTAAACGGAGCATAGATCCTGGAACTAGATTATTTAGGTTCAAATCCTGTTTGCCTTTTAGTACTAGTATGGCCTTGGCAAGTCACTTACCCTTTTTTGGCTTCAGTTACCTCATCTGTAAAATGAAGATAACCGTCATATCTAGGTCTTATAGACTCATGATGGTTAAAAGACCTGATACGGGGGCGCCTGGGTGGCTCAGTCAGTTAAGCACTGGCTTCGGCTCAGGTCATGATCTCATGGTTTGTGGGTTCAAGCCCCGCATCGGGCTCTGTGTTGACAGCTAGCTCAGAGCCTGGAGCCTGTTTCAGACATTGTATCTCCCTCTCTCTCTGACCCTCCCCTGCTCGCACTGTATCTCTCTGTCTTTCAGAAGTAAGTGAAAAACATAAAAAAAATTAAAAAAAAAAAGACCTGATACGTGTGAACTATTCAGAACAGTACACGGCACATGGCAACAACGATACACATTAGTGATTATTTTATTATCAGTACATCAGTCTCTGCTTTCAACTTATATATGTGTTTTGACTGGGTTACCTCGTACATTTCGCGAATTCATATTCCTCCTTCATGCTTTTTACACAAATCTGAGTTTCAAATTCTTTGACTCTCACATTGGATAGTAATGTATGTAAAAGCAACAAACAAGGAAATGATGTTGTTTAAACTTTGTAATCCCAGTTCTCATTGTGACTCATCTTCTGTTTGTCGGTCTTAAAGATGGTCTTAAAATTCTGTATTAGTTTGCTCAGGCTGCCGCAACAAAGTGCCATGGGTTGGGTGACTTACGCAACAGAAATTTCCCTTCTCATAGTTCCAGAGACTAGAAGTCTCAGATCAAGGTGTCCACAACATTGGTTTCTACTGAGACCTCTCTCCTTGGCTTGTTGATGTTCATCTCTCAGTGTCGTCACATCTCTGTGTCCTAATTTCCTCTTTTCATAAGGACACCAGTCAAATTATGTTAAGTCCCATCCTAATGACCTCATTTGAACTTAATTACTTTTCTAAAGACTTTATTTCCAAATACAGTCACATTCTGAGGTACTGGGAGTTAGGACTTCAACATTATGAATTTTGGAGGATACAGTTCAACTCAGAACAATGCCATATCACTTATTGCTAGCCACTTTTCTACAGAGCTGACATAATTATTGATACTTAAATATATGAACTCTATCATAAGCCATAGCCCAATGAACTAAAAGTATTGGGAAAACACGGTTATTAATACTTAAATCCATGCAAAAAAAGGGTCTTTTTCAAATTAAATATAATAGAACACCAAGTCACAGCTTAAATGTTAAGGTACAAAATAGTATAGATAAATGAATCCTCCATAATTATTTCTTTATTCCATATTCATAAAATTATATATTTTAAAAAAAGAGGCCATTTGCCAACTGTCAGCAATGATACGGTCAAGGCCAATCAAATAAACCAACAGAAATTATGAATTTAAATTATTTTCTCAAGGCTAATTTAAAAAGCAGTGACCTAAAAATTAACTTGAAAATGCAATACATAAACTTAAGGCACCACAGACATGCATTCAGTTTTTAAAATTACATTAGTTTAATACATATTTTACTTAAAAAAAAAATAAGATCATTACTTTCTAAGCCCTAAATCAACTTTTTCATCTTGCTGCTCTCATCAGCCAGTTTGCAGATGGATTGGCCCTTGAATCTGTGTATATGTCAACGCAGACCTGGGAAATAACACAAGTAATCCGTACAATGTTAAGGGTTACATATTTCAGACCTCAATTCTAACCAGGTTTATTCATGTAGTGGTTAAAATTTTTAATAAGGAATATTTGGAGGAAAAAAATGAATCAAAGTAGGTATTATAAACTTTAGGGTAGGGTTTATGCAGGGTTAAACAAATTTGCTTAGGACCTCTGCTCTAATAAATGGGTAGGTAGAAAGTCGTTTTAAAACAAAAACAGACTGTAGTACCACCTGCTCTCCTAATAAATCATTTGTTTCATAGAACTAAAGGACAAAGATCATCTGTTACGTGTTTTCTTGCTTTTAGTGATGAAGACAAGATATAGATAATGAATCAGGTTTCCTAAACCCTTTACCCTCCGCCCCTACAAAAATGAAACCTATTGATAAAATTCCATAGTGTGTAAAGCACAAGTGACTTTGCTATGAGGTGAACCTTTAAGGATTTTTGAATGAAAATTTTAAATTTTTATTGCTGTAGGAGTTACTTGTGTAGGGTTTAATATATTTGCAACTAATAGCCACAGAGATGAATTCTGAAGTGCCAGGCCTGAGGTATTCACCATAAAATGCCTTGTTTAATGTTTCCTTAATGAAATCAAATCGTTAAGATAATGAAAATAAAGAGAAAGGTCAAGTCACTGAGGATAAGCCGCTTAACCTTAAATCTTATTGCACATAACAGCACGAGTAAGAAACCAATCTTCATAAATTGAATTTATTTCATATTCCTAATGCTTATGAATAAATCATCTTCTGTAATTAAATAATGTGTGCTTCTTTCCTGAAGACTCTACTACCAGCTGTTAGGATTGGTTTGGGTTTTCCCTGATCTGATGTGTCTGCTGGGACACTTCCTCTGGAGTCAAAGTGAGGGCTGTACCCTTCTGCACTTACTGAATCTGAGTATTTGAGAAAGGATCGAAGGCGAAACTTATTAATAAAGAATCCAGCAGAAAAACCGCTCAAGATAATGCTCTAAATTCCCTAAATTAGCCTGGAATTTCATGTCATTTCTCATAAAAGAAGCAACAGGTCATGTCACTGTACTGTTACAACGCCCTCCCATACATTCCATTTTTTCCAGAAATCTAATTCAGACGCTGTCCTTGTGGGTTCAGGGACACACACCCCTCATAAGCACACAATAAGACCCTTTCCTTTGTCTTTCACTCCAGATAATTTTTTCTATTCTGTAACACAATTCTTCCCCAATTTTTAAATTCTAGAATATATTCAAAAGTAAGGAATGCAGAGCTAAGGATATTTCGTGTTATCTTTAGCCGCATGCTTAAGGCACCTCTAAAAAATCCTCTTCATCCTTTTGAAATTTTGTTGATTTTCACCGAAAGTATATAAAAATTTGAGGTGTTTCTTTTATCCAAGGCCCATTCTTTATTCATCTGAGCCAAATAGGGATGGATCAAGCCTACTTTTGGTCATTAAATGAAAAGGAAAGGTAAGCATTTATTTTTACCATGTAAAATTTATCCCACTTCCCATTGTTTTCTGCGTAATAGGTCATTTTGATTTAAAAAGCAACTTTCACAGTTCTCTGCCCTTTTCCTGCCGAAACTCTGAGGAGTAATGATGCTCCCACAGCAGACACACTCCCAAGCTCAGTTCCTGGAAAGCTCATTTGAACTCTATTCCTTTTTTTTCTCTCAAGAGAGTCCATCAGAATGCAAATGAGTGAGAATAAAAATGGTCAGCCTTGAATATCACCCCTGCCCTTAGCCCCCATCCCCACTTTGTAGCTTTGTAAGGAAAACAAAGTGACCATTCCTCAAACTTTTACAATGCCGCTACTAACGGTAAATAATTAGCTAGGACACACTCATTTATTATGTTTCAGGGGAGAATCATACCTTAGATTTTGTAAAGTACGATTTTCCTGTGAATATTCAATTCCAAAAGCTAGACCCCAGTATTCCTGCTAAATATACTTGCATTTCAGACTTCTATTTTAAAGCTATTAAAATCAATTTCTCCATGCAGACTGAGAAAAAACATCCAGTTGTGCTTCCCAGAATTTGGGACTGCAGTGTTCATCTTATTGTGTTATTTTAGGTTATGTCCGCCATTTGCACAGCCATCTTTCAGAATTATCTTTGACAGCAATTATTTAAAAATCTGAAATGCTTGCATGGATTGAGTTCTTAATATTTTATAAGCTACTTCCTGTTATCCTTTGAAACCTAAAGTATAATTGATGCTATGCTCTGATTAAAATGAGCACATCACAGTTTGATTCAACAGAATAAATGAAAAGGTTCCTGTAAGAAAACTTAAAAATCCCAGTCACATTTTCAAATCTTTACCTATGTATTTAATTAAAAAATTGGACTTTTATCTTTTGACTCTGGCCAAGGAAGCATCATTTGTTAATGATGGTTTGGCACCCACAATTTCATTTTTAGAAAAGGTTTGTGCTTGAAGCATTTACATTTGGACACTTTGGTTGCATTGAAATAATTATTGTAAACTAAGAGTGACCCCATTGATTATATAGGTCAAAAAGTTCTAGGGGCACCTGGGTGGCTCAGTCGGTTAAGGGTTGCATCTGACTTTGGCTCAGGTCATGATCTCACAGTTCATGAGTTTGAGCCCTGCATCAGGCTCAGTGCTGACTGCCCAGAGCCTGGAGCCTGCTTCAGATTCTGTGCCTCCCTCTCTCTCTGCCCCTTCCACTTGACATTTTCTCTCTCTCTCTCTCTCTCTCTCAAATAAACATTAAAAATTAAAAAAAAAAAGAAAAGTTCTGAAAAATAAAAGGCCCCACTAATAAATGCAAAAGAAATCCCTAAGCAGTAAAGTAAATTTAAACTCAGAGCCAGAACTGGGGCATCTCGCCTAAGTAACGTAGGACAAACATTATTTTCTTTCAATCTTTCCTTTAATCAGTGTGGTGACACCACTTGTGTAACAAACTAATGGGGGAATAAAGAATAAAAGCATATCAGATTAATGTGTTTGATAGTCAGGAAACAAGTGTAGTTTGCTGAACAGTGTTTACTAGATTGCATTCCCCTTTCTCTCCTTTACAGCCACATGAGGGTAGGTGGTCGTTTTACTTCTTCAAAGCAGACATAAGTCCTGGGGAAATATTCTAGCTATTCTTTAAGCCATGATTGCTTGAATAAAAGTTGTAGAAGTATGTGGGAAACTTTCTTGGAAAAAAATAATTATAGAGATGCTTTCCTGGACAAGTGATTTGTTTGCCTCAAAAAAAATCTATGTTAGAGTAAAAACTCATTTATTTAGAATTAATTTATAGGTTAAATGTATAGGGTTTTATAAAAGCTTATGTTCACTAGGGTATTGTGTAACAAGTTAGAGTTAGATTTTAAATGGAGATAAACAAACAGAGGAATCAACAGGAAAATATAAGCAGGCTTCATCAGCTATGATCTGTATTCTTTCTTCTTGCCACTCTGTGCTCGCCCTTGGTTTTATAAATGAGCAAGACAAAACACTCTATCCTTAGAAAATATTAAAGAGGAGGGGTGTCTGGATAGCTCAGTTAAGTATCAGACCCTAGATTTCAGCTGGGATCATGATCTCGGGGTCGGTGAGTTTGAGCCCCATATCGGGCTCTGTGCTGATAGCTCAGAGCCTCCTTGGGATTCTCTCTCTCCCCCCTCACTGCCTTTCTCCCTCTCATGCTGTTTCTCTCTCTCTCTCAAAATAAATAAATAAATAAAAGTACTCAAGAGGAAACTATAGAAGCAATTATAAAAAGGTTAGTTGCAACATAGTGATGTAATTTGAGAAATTATACTTTAAATGAATCTATTTGCTTATAAATTAATGTTGGAGTTATTTTTACAATGAACATTCTTCACTCTTACAATAAAAACTAGACAGGGGCACCTGGGTGGCTCAGTCTGCTAAGTGCCAGACTCACGTCATGCTCTCACAGTTCTTGGGTTTGAGGCCCATGTCAGGCTCAGTGCTGACAGCTCAGAGCCTGGAGCCTGCTTCCATTCTGTGTCTCCCTCTCTCTGACCCTCCCCCACTCACACTCTCTCTCTTTCTCAAAAATAAATAAACATTAAATAAAAAAGAAATTTAAAAAAAACTAGACAATAAAATCTTAAAGACATGCTAGTAACTCTATCCAAGACAGAGACTCAGAGGCAGTAGTCAGTTGCCTCTAATGAACTACCAACACTGGCTTCGAATTTTTAAAACAACTATGATGATGATTGTATCATCAGGAAAAAATAAATAAAAAGTATCCTTAATTAATGGATAAAACAATACAATGGGAAGATCAAAAGTACAATAGTCACAACATACCAACAATCTGATATTAAAATGTAACGTAATTTTTTTTTTTCCTGCAACGGTGGTGACATGAGTCACATTTGTATTCTTTGTAGGTAAATATTTAAAATGAGTTGGCATTTCAGGAGCAGCAGTATGGGAGGCACCTGAGAGTAAGAACATAATCTTGGAAGACAGAGAACAGATACATTAGAAAACCAACTCAGTATCTTTTTATCCAGACAGCCCCATAAATTACTTACCTTCTCTGGGTTTGAAAAAAGAAGAATGTTACCTACAAGTAGAATTACTCTGACGCTTGTGGGAGACTATATACGTAAAGTACTTGGCACAAAGTGAATGCTAGATATACCATTGCAGCTGATCATTGCAGTTGATAAATAGATATGTCCTGTAACTCAGCCAGAAACCCAACACAAGAACACCTAGAAGTTAGGAAAGGCAGCACAGGGGCTGCCGAAAATTTAAATGACACACAAAATAACTTCTCATTCAATAAAAAGATGAGACCTGCTTATAGGGAGAAATGAATGCAGATCTTCATAACCCATTGAAAAATATATGTATACCTATATTAAGAGAGATTTAATTCAATTGTGAACATTCAAATAACTAGACTCTAAACAAAACAATTAAAATCTTTTAAAATGTATCTTCACATTGGATACAAAACCTATGTTATACAGTAATGAGATTATTTTTAGTATTCTATCACAATGTAAACATCTTTCAATGAGAATGTAAGAAACCCTGTATTACTTATGTATTACCATGCAAAACTGAACCATTGTGGAAAGTAGTTATTTTTAAATATAACTTTCTTAATTACAAAGCATTTTAAAAATACTTTCAAAATTTAAAGTTTTTGTAAATTATTAATGAAAACCAACAGAGCTCTACTGGCTTAAACTGTATTGTATCAGGAGTGCTCAAAATTCTGGATCCAATTCTAAAAGAATTGAAAAATTTCATTGATGCTCATTACCTTTACATAGATCACCACATAGATATGAACAGTATAACCTACATGACTTAATTTCATCTGTAAGGTTTTTGGCCAAGGACTTTATTATAAGTTGGTTGCTGAATCTGCCATTCCTTCACTGGCTTCCCTAGCACTGGGTGCCTACTATTTCTTCAAATGGTTATATTTTTAAATTTTTTTTAAACATTTTTAATTTTTTAAATGTTGATTTATTTTTGAGAAAGAGAGTGTGAGCAGGGAAGGGGCAGAGAGAGAGGGAGACACAGAATCTGAAGCAGGCTCCAGGCTCTGAGCTGTCAGCACAGAGCCCAACAGGGGCTCGAACTCATGAACCAGGAGGTCATGACCTGAGCCTAAGTTAGGTGCTCAATTGACTGAGCCACCCACGTGTCCCTCAAATATATATTTTATTAAGAGGGAAAAAAAGAACATTATAACAATTCAACTGGCATTGAGTTTTGGCATATTTGGTTGATATCCAGACACTTAAAACAACATTCTAAAATTAAGTTTAGTCTAAAAATCACTCACTAATATTCATAAAATGGAACCTGCTTTTGAGTGACACTAAATTTCTAAGTACTGACATTTATTTCTAAATGAGAACTGAAGAATTCAGGATAGTCAAAATGAATCATTAGAAATTAGACACATTTTCAAACTTCTTAATTTAAAAAAGATACCAGGTTTTCAATTTTAGTATCTTGTTCCCATTATTGAAAATAATTATATCCCCTTCTAAGTCCAAATTTTTTACTGTGGAAAACAATTTTCTTTCATGATTTTTCTCATAATCTTTTTTACTACAACAAAACCCATCAACTCCAGAGAATTATTTTATCTTGTGAAGTTGTCTGCATGTAAATCAAAATAGACAGGAAAAAGAACAAGACGCCTAGTTATAAAACTCACTTGAGTGTTGTTCTGTGCACACCCAGAGATGTTCAGTGAGGTCCATGGCCAGGAACATTAGCATCGTCACAGAACCTGTCAGAATCACGGAATTTCAGAGCTACTCACTCAGAACCTGCTTGTTTGTAAGACCCAAGGGCAGTAAGAGTGATTTATGTGCATAGTACAGTTTGAGCCACAATGGTTAAACAATTTGGCACACTGACATTAGAAACATCTGATTCTTAGGATTATCAATAATGAAATTAAGTTGGTCCAGTGACGAAGTTACTCTATATACTTAAATGCTAGGAAATTGAGGTGGAAAGACACTTTAAAACTGTAATTTCCCCTCAACCTCCATTCATAGAAGAAATAGAAAGAAGAAAAAAATCCTACTAGAGATCTGTTACCTCCTTAGTTTAAAATAATTATTCTCTCAATTCTATTGTCTCTTTTTTTTTTTCTGTTTTCTTTTTCTTGTTTTGTTTTAGAGGCCAAGAAACCAATTTCAGGAAACTGAGTCAAGTACACTAGAAAACAGCTAGCTTTATACTGAGTAGGCTTATTGAAGGCATTAAAACTCTATTTTAAGAAAGAGATCCCACAATTATTTGGCTTTATTTCACAGAGGGAGAAACAACTTTGTGCTATTTCTGACAACACAAGATAGGTACACTGAACCAACTTTTCCAGGTAAATCTAAGAATGCTGTATTTAGGAACAAAATAAACCAGTTGTTCTCCTCAGCATGAAAGCAATAAATGGTCATCCAAATTACTCAGGAAAACTGATAGTGAGTTTTTGTCTTCTTTTAAAGAGTGGATGATTACTTGAAGTTCTAGAGAATCAGAAATAGTTCAAACTGAGCTCCACAGGAAGTAGGAAATAAGGCTCATCATGTCCTACCCAAGAGAATCAGAACAGCTGTTCTTTAATTTGGGGGACTGGATGATGACTGTGACAAGTGAAAGTGCCTAAGATTTAATTGCATTGGAGTCTGAATATTTTCTAAACCCAACTTGACAAAATGGGAGAAAAAAGATATTAACTATAGAGAAGAGACGTGGAGACAGAGATATTTACTTTCTCCTTTATGTGTAACATTGATTCAGTGGTAGGAAATGTGTGTGTGTGTGTGTGTGTGTGTGTGTGTGTGTGTATGTGTGAGAGAGAGAGAGAGAGCGCAAGAGAGAGAAATAAGTGTCTAAAATGTGCTCTTATCCATTGATAGGCCATTAATCACAATGGGATTAAGCAAATCATCCCTCTAATATCCACAAGGATTCATCCATTGAGGCTGAAATACCATCTGGCTGCTATTTCTCTTCCTCATTTCTAATCCTTCCTCAGTGCTAACCTTCAAGTAATCAAAATATTTTTCCTACAAGACTTCATTTAAAGTAAAGACAATTAAAAACAGATTTTGAAATTTTCAGAGGAAGTCGTATTACAACTCAAAGTAGATTATCTTCATCCATGCCCAATTTTTCCACATTATCACTTAAAATGCAATTACATAATTTGTGCTGAGGGGTCTGAGTTTTTCATGTATTCACTCAAGAATGCACAGTAGATTAATTAAATTTGGGGAAAACCTATTCTTATCACCATTCAAAGGGAGATTAATATATTTTCTCTAATTTACAGAATTAGAGAACTTAATCATGGATTTATGGATAAAGCACTCACTCTTCTGAAATAGAAGTGAATTATCAGCAGTCCAAGAACTCATGGCCAGTGATCTCCATTAATTGTTTCCCAGTTCATATTTTACTTCTTTACTCTTAGCCAACACAGTAAGTTTTGTTAGCTCATTTGTTAAAAAGATACTAACAGAGAAAAGTGCTTTTGTAATAGAAGATCTTTGTTCTGGAGGACCTCCTATTATCAGGAAGATAACATTAGTGAGTTTTAGAATTACCTTTTAAAAATGTTACTGTGTCTGAAATGTTGATTTTATATACAGATCAGATCTTTATACACAAAGTAGAATGGTTGGTGGTTCAAAATTGGGATTGTAGGTATAAATAACATGTCTGATTTTGGATAAGAAGTCAAAATACAGTATAAACAAGAGGTGGATTAAATATCACCATATTATTAGTTCTTTACTCCTGTAGTTTTTCTTTTTGCTTTTAATTGTTTTTTAACTTTTATTTTTTGAGAGACAGAGAGAGAGAGAGAGAGAGAGAGAGCGAGCGAGAGAGCGCAATTATGAATGGGGAAGGAACAGAGAGAGAGGGAAAGACAGAATCAAAGGAGCCTGATGCGGGACTCAAACCCACGGTCTATGAGATCATGACCTGAGCTGAAGTCGGACTTTGACTGAGCCACACAGGCACCCTGTAGTTTTTCTTAGAATCACTACCAGGTCATGCAGGCATCCTTTTTCAGGGTGTCAGCAAAGACAGTTTGCAGTGGAGGTTATAATGAATTGAGAGTTGATAACCTGGTTTTATATTTAATTTAGCCATTGGCTAACTTCACTGGTCAAATGATACTTTAGATATCAATAGTATTATCATCTTTAACTTGAAGGGATCGATTCTATCTGATTTGTTAGTTAAGAACCTGGACAAACAGCATCAGAATCTTCTGGGAATTTGCTAGAAATGCTATTTCCCAGGCCTTTCATCCTGACTACATTAGAAAGTCTGGGTGGGGGCTTTAACAGTATGCCCGCCTAATGATTCTGATGTACTCAGATTTGGAGAGCATTGGATTCTGTGATTTCAAAAGTTTTTCTAGTTGTGAATTAGCAAGTAGAATGACCTATTTATGCATTTAAGTCAAAGACTTAGGTCGAAGATTTTGTCTTTCTTAGCCCCAGAACCTAGACTGCTTCAATGAATGAATGAATGATTGAGGATATCATCTCCATAGTAATCTGTTTTCCCCAGAAATCCCAATTACATCTATGACTATTTTATGGCAAAAGTCATCATTTTACTATTGTTGTCTTATTACTTTCACTTGCGTATATGTCCTATCTTTTAAAAAATTTTTTAATGTTTATTTATTTTGGAGAGAGAGACAGAGCGCTACTGGGGGAGGGGCAGAGAGAGAGACAGAGACACAGAACCTGAAACAGGCTCCAGGCTCTGAGTTGTCAGCACCAAACTCGACATGGAGCGCGAACCCACAAACCACAAGATCATGACCTGAAGTTGAACACTTAACCGACTGAGCCACCCAGGTGCCCCAATGTCTTATCTTTTCTATAAAGATTCCTTCCCAGAGGGCAGTGGTGCTGGAACCTGACCCTGAATGAAAGCATATGGAGGGTACATTAAAACACAGATTGTTGAGTCCCAACCTTAGAGTCTGTGATGGAGCAGGTCTGAGGTGGGACCTGCATTTTTAAGAAGGGAATGCTGAATGAAGCCGCAGGTCTGGGAATCTCACTTGGAGAATCAGTGTCACAGAGCAAAGCCTACTGGGCACATGGATGACCTCTTGTGGAGCTAACAGAAAGCTGATAGCATTTGCTGGGAGTAAGGAATTAAATCGGTTACGTTATAAGATATTTTTAACATTTAACGAGAAGCCTAAAACAAGTATAGAGTAGAAACATCTGTATGTTTATAATATTTACAATATTTAGATATAGCCATTTTTTTAAATAGGAACACTCACTACAGTCTTTGATAGACACAACATAGCATATCCTTTTTCTTATTCTTTTTCTAAGTGGCATATTTCTCCCCACAAGGAAAATATTTTTTGGGGGGGGGAAATCAAACCATTTTATTGAGGGGTCCCAGGAGAGGGTCAAAGGGCTGGGAGAACAATGAGATTGGAAGTCCTCAACCTGGCTAGGATCTCCCTAGCTTCACAGACACCAAAAGACAAAGAAACATCTTAAAAATCTTAAGGGTAATATATGAAATTATTTTTAACATTTTGTAATATGAAAATGTGATTTGCTTCTATTTGCATATTTCTAGATTCTCTCTCAAATAAATTACATTCTAGGTCTCTTGAAAAGTTTGGAAACTGTTGCTTAGAAAGCAATTCCATTCAGTATTGGTTATTCAAAAATAAGTCCAAAGAGACCCGACTTTCAGCAAATAGTCTTAGGAAGACACAGAGGTGATTAGAGAAAATCCAGGCAAACATGACTGGGGCGAACTCTACTAAGTTTAATAATAAGAGTCTGCCATTCTGAAAAATCAAATTCCAGGTGTTCAACATATAAAGTAATTTAAGAAACAAATGTCTAACATAAGAAAAATTCAGTATGTGATAATATTCAAATTGTTAGCTAGTGGTTATTTGTATTATAGAATAATTTATCTGTTTTCAAATGATTCAGAGGTGGGTCCAGTAAAAAGTAAGTTTCTTAATGTTCCCTTAAATATTAAATTTACATATAGTTCTTTCATAATCATATCTATTGCATAAACCAAGGCATTCCTGCATTTGGAAAACCAATGCAAAGCAGGGCACAGGCTTGTGACAAAATATACTAATTTCCCAAAAGTTCTGTCTGGAATTCTTTTGACTTTGCTCTGACAACTTTACAGACAAGTTAAGTCCCATTAACACTATAACAGCATTGCTATCCCAAGCTATAAATTTTCAGGATTAATGAATTAAAGAACAGGCCACAAGTTTTCATTCTAAAGTATTTGCCTACAGTTGATGCGGAACTTTTAAATACTCTACCTTTTCTGGTAATTGTAACTTATTTTTAGTGTTCTAATCAAACTTACTTTCTTTCCCCTTGTGACTAATTATTTATTCTTTCCTTCCTTCCTTCCTTCATTGAATTGAGTGTTGACTCATGCCAGCCTCTCTTCTAGGCAGTGGCAATAAAAGAATGATTCTTTGCCCCTATAGATTTAACTTCTAGTGGAGGAAATCAGCAATAAAATTCAGTATATAAACCTATTACATATATTAAAGGCATAGATGGATTCTTATTCTTAGCACAGTGCTTATTTGGTGCTCAATATGTAATTGACTGCATGAATGCATTCTTAATGGTTTAGAGGTAGTGAAAATAAAACAACTATTAAATATATATTTCACCTCATCACATATAATACAGTATTCTAACTGAATTTTCTGATAATTATTTTTTGAGATTCTACATTCAAGATCTATAATATCAGTTAAGAAACTTCATTCATGCGCTATACATCAAGAATTTAAATGTGCATTTTAATGTAATTTTTTTTGCAGCTCAAAATGTAAAATATTATGGTTGAAATCCTAAGTAAATCCTTCTTCTATTACCTAGCGATCCTCCTGTTCTCAATCTGCAGATTCTACAAACACAGCATCAAGCTCCACCTTCCTCCACCTTCTATTCCTGGAAACCACACACTTAATCTAAAGAAAGATGAAAAGTTAATTAGAGTTATACTGCATATATTAACCATGGCATGAAGCAGGGAGTTATATAAGAAGTAAATTATGGTTGCTATAGGAACTATGATTTAGTATTTTGGGCAAAAGAATTAACTCTAATCAGGTCAGCTGTATTTTAAAGAATAATAACAAAAGAAAAATAATCTGAAAGATCAATTTTTAAAACAATAAGCTTATAGATATTTTATTTTTGTTCTAAAGTGCATGTGAAGAATAGCCAAGAAAATACCTGTTTCACAAATTGAATAAGGAAATGAAATTTCCATGGCACTGGTATGGACAATAATCATAAAATTCACTCACTTCCTCTACTATATACCTTATTTGTTTATTTTGATAGACCGTCCTACTGCTTAGTGAAGCCAGACTCTATACAAAGTTTGTATTTTGATAGTAGAAATGTAAAAATCAGGTTCTGGATATGTAATACTTTAAACTACATTTGGAATTAATTGCAGACAACAAAATCTGTTCATTATCTCTGGCAAATGAAAGACTGTGTTTTTAATAGTCAAAATGGGCCACACTTGGGAAATAAGGGAAAAAAATAATTTGGATGGCTGGAAAATTTTTGTAATGTAAAAATTCTCACTGTTCGGCACTATGATATCATGCTGATAAATTTTCATCATAGAGTTTTTTTTAATTGAATTTTAAAATGACTAAACACTTTCTAGGAGGCCAACATTTTGTTTATTTACTTCTAGTGTGCTATTACTCTATACAGTATCCAAAATTGTTAAGAGCAAAATGGCACTATAGTCCCACTATGCATGCATTTTTGATGCTTCCCTACAGACTAGTACAAATCAATTATACTACTTGTAATTAAGAGGGCAATTTTTTTTTTTTTTTGCCAAAATCACCACCACCATGATAAATCCAAACAACTGTATGACTTTTGGGTAATTCACATGCATGCTTTTTTTCTATTCATAAATGCTACTTCTCTGAGGAAAAGGTTAAAAAGAAAAATTGTTAGTAATTTGCTCCAAAATGTAAACTAGAGAGGCTTCATGATAGCACATTAAGAAAATAATTGCTACTTTTTTTGAACAATAGTCAAATGGTAATTAATCAAAGAAAAGGGTGAATTTCATTTCCATTGAAAGCATTGCATTGAAAAATCATTCTAAGCTATAAAAGGTAAACACAACTAATGACATTGCCAAAAGATCCTATACAATTAATTTATGTGCTTAAATTTATGAATGCATATATTTTCTTGGCTACTGGATATAATGATTCATAACTGAATATTTCTCTCACTATAAACTTTTTAATTGGAAAGAAAACAACACTCCCCAAAGCCAATAAAAGCTAGAGATAAGGAAAAAAAATGTTGCAGAACAGCACAGATGATTAGAAAAGAGGAAAACCAAGTATAAGAAAAACAGGAAATTTAGATAAACCAAATCTGTTTTCTCTATCTTACTTGTGATCACATTGCCAATTGATGTTTACATTTTCAACTTAATACAAAGATACTACACAGAATGAAGTATTTCTATTAACACCATTCATTCTAATACAAGATTATTCCTAAATTTGGGAAGCAAGTTTGAGAAGCATCGCAATCACTCATCCACTTTCATCAAACAGTACTTTTTTATTGTACAGATTTATTTCCTTCACTGCCTGCCTTTCTTACAGAGCCCCTTGTGGCTGCTTAGAGCCTTTTGATGGGCTCAGAGATTGTTCTTGGTCAGTTACAAAACTGTTACATCTCCTGCCTACTAGGTTTCCAAATGTGCTGGCTATGAAACAGAGAATCATAATTGTCCCACCAGGTAGGGTGTCTAACTGTCTGGCTGTTTAAACTTTTTAGAGGTATACTGCACAGGTTTCATTTACAACTTAAGAACAAAAACAACTGTGTGTGGTTCAGAACTAATCAAATGTCCATGGTCACTGTGTTAATTCCACATTAATGAACCTGCTGACAGGATACTTAATGCTGTGTTTCAGGACTTGGCAGCCACAGCATATGTGCTGGCTTGAGACTCTGGATTCCAGAGGCACTTCATTACCAAGCAATCACCATTGCCTTTGCTGTCCCCTTCCTGGCAGCCTGGCTAAGGGGTTTGGACACAGGTAGGTGTGTACCATTAACCAGCAGGAGTCCACCCTGGACACACTCAGTCGTTTGTTCTGAAGGTAGCTAAGAAAAAGGAAGGAAGGAAAAGGAGGGAGGGAAGAATTATAAAAGGAAAAATAAAGAGGGACAGGATGCATAAAACACATCCTTTCACCCCCAAAGTGAGGAGTCCAGATGTTGAATAGGGGCCTGGATAAACAGGGAAGAGATTGTGAGGTGAAGTGGATGAAGCTGAGTAAGGCTGAAAACCTCCCAGACGTCTCCCAATGGAGGTTTAATGGACCCCAAGCAAAAGTAAAATACTGTTGCCCTTGACCTCCCTTTCAGGATTCCTCCTATACATCTAGGTTCCTCTACTTAGTTATCAGCATGCCCTAAGGTGCTCTCTGACCATTCCAGTTTATCACCCCACCCAGAGCACACCTTCCTTTTAAATCATATTCCTTCTTCCAGGTAACTAAAATCCCCAATAAATCTTAATCCCCGAAAACTGTGCTTTTCTCTTCCTATGGATTTAGTGAGCTGATCTAGGTGATTATTTCCCAAGCACAATAGATAACATTGATATTTTAATAGAAAAGCATTAACTGCAATGCTCTGGTGTAAGAAAAGTCCTTTTTTTTTTTTAATAATCTCGGATTTTGCAATCATTTCTTGGAGTAAGTAAATTCTTTTAAGTTTACTATAGGTCTAACTTTTCTACCCTCTGATTTATGCCTGATTCCTCCATTTCTACATGGCCAAGTCCAGATCTATGGTTCTCAACAAGGGGCTTTTATGCCCCTGGCCCCAAGGAATGATTTGGCAATGTTTGCAGATATTTTTGATTGTCACAGCTGGGTTGTGGGGTTTCTACTGGCATCTAGTGGGTAGAGGTCAGGGATGCTGCTCAACATTCTAAGATGCACAGGATAGCAGCCCTCCACAAAAAGAATGATCAAGCCCTGAGGTTGAGAAACCCTGAGTTAGAGTCAAATTTATTACAGTAGCATTATCACGCCATCCCACAGACTTCTTCACCCTTGGCTAGTAGCAGAACTAAGCCTCAGTAAACCCTGAGTCACAATGAATCACACATTTGAACAGGAGGAAATGCTCTGCACTGGAGGCAGGCAGGAGTGCGGGTGTGGGCTGAGCTACACTTCCACATCAGCCTGCCCTGCGGTTGATTCCCATGATTCCATGCTCAGCTCCATCACACTCCCCTGCCTTAGCAACAAGGGTACCAAACCGCCTGCTGCATACTACCAAAATGACTACAGACAATATTTTATCGCCCTTCCCACTATTTATGCTTCCTCAACAATAAGATAAGTGCCGGTTTGTACAAAAATGCAGGAAAAAGTCTTGTTCTTTGGATTAGGTTTTTGTTTATTGTTGTCCCTGCTTTTCAAGGTAAAAGAGTCTCTTAAAAAAAGAGAATCTGTTTGGGTTATTTCTCATCTTTTGACCTCTGCTCAAAATCGGTGAGGAAGAAGTGATAGTCTGGAAATATTTTTAGGCAGTCCCAAGTACCTTAAAATGAACATTCTCATGATTGAATTCATTTTTTAAAAGACTTCCTTCATTAGTTTTTAAAATGAAACACAGAGACTATACCCAAACCTGAAGGTAATGGGTGTTTAATGGGCAGTTTACTCTAACTAGTTGGGTCTGTTTCAAGTCTGGACTTCAAACATAGTGTGAAAAAGACTTCTCTCTTTAGGCTATTATACAGAAAACACATTTACATAGCAAATATAGATTTTTTTATCAATTAATGCAGATTACATTTGTGACAGAGAAAACCATTTGCATGAATCACATGTGGATGAATGGAATGGTATACAAAAAAAAAAAAAAAAATAACAGGTACTATGATGAAATAAAGCTAAGATAGCCAAACTCAGAGTAAAGAACTCCAAACTCAAGCCTTTTTCTACTAGATGATAATTGATGTTGAAGTCAAATTTAGAAATATACTTCTGCAGTTTCCTTACCCATTTAAAATGAAAGTAGAATGAAAAACTAAATATATTTTGTTGACATGTATGTTCAAATAGAAATATGCTACTACAGATTTCTGTGGAGGCTCTTTTCTTGAATGAGATAGAATTCAGTATAAGGTTAGTCTTTGAAGAGAATGTTTAAAAATATTATATTACTATGCATAATATGAAATAACATTAAAATATTCTGAGTTCATGACTAAAACCAAATTTTGAAACTTTTTATGAATGGTCCGATGTAAAATATTAAGACCTTTGCTGTAGCTATAAAACTATAAGTAATAAATTTGCATCTTTAAATGGTCCTATAACTAGTTTAAAAAAAATAAGCAGTGAAGTACCTTGAGATAAACTATTCTATCTCTGGAATTCTCCAACTTTCCACATTTAAAAACGTATGTTGCTAACTCAGGAGATAGTCTACATAAAACAGTCACTAGAAATCATCTTGCAAACTGCAGGTGGTTAATAGTTACAACTCCCTTCAATTTATATGGTTTTACAATAATTGCTATTATTGTTACCTCTTACAGCTTGTTGCCCAACATTTCCTTCTCAGAGTTGATTGCCTTCTTCCAATAAGTACCAAAGGCATGAGAATAAGAGCTTTTGTATAAAATTACTATTGGCTTAGCAAACTTAAAGCATCAGCTTAATACTTTGGCACACATTTTTAGATTATCTCCTACAGAGGAGATACCCTACCCTGAATCTTCTTCACGTGAAGAACCCCCAAAGACGGTATGCCAATGGATTCTTTTTATAAAGAATATAATTTCAATTATATTTTTTGTTTGATCATTTGAATTTTTTTTGAAAAACAGTAAAAAAAAAATCTCATGTCTTTTCTTCCATTTTTCTTTCTTCCCTTTGACATGAAAATGTGGAAGCAAACATTTTCTAAGTGTTCAAATTCAGCTAACCTCAAAACGGAAGTTGGAAACGCACAAAATTACAGAGTTCCACATGCAACAAAACAACTATTAGTTACTTGAACCTCGTGGGGTCCATTTTTATTTGCAACATCCACATACCTTTCAAAGTAAAGTTCCAATTCTCAACAAATTTACCTATTTTATTGCCGCCCAGACAAACCCACAGTATCATATTATAATTTATGGCGTGTGGTGCTTTTCCATCTACTCCTATTGTTTAATATACGCTATTTTCACAGCTTACAGTGATAAAAAGACAAGTGTTGTTGCTCTTTTGCCTGGCTTCGTCCTATTTAAGCATTAGTTCTTATACCACAGCTAATAGTATGTGCTCAATAAATACTTACTGACTAATGAATAAATCAGTTGCAGCTATGTTTGCAAACTTCCACTGCAAAGATATTTTTAACAATCAAGAAATAATCTCAGGCCTTTTTTGGTCCCCAGTATTCTGAAGGCATCCATAATCTTTCTCTTTTCTATGAAAAAATCCCAATGTTTTTGTTACATTTGCCCCATTGCCACAAATAAACCAACTAAACATATTCAAACCCCTGATCAACGTAGCCACACATAATTTTGTCAGAGAATTCATTTTAAAAATGTAAGTTTAGTCAGTTGAATGAAAAAGCACATACTTTCTATTCTCCTATGCTAAGAAAACATTTCCTCAAAGATGTCTATTTAAAAACAGAAGAGTACTAATAGCCCCCTCCAATTTACGAAACAGATTAACAGGTCAAGGTTCCAAAAGATTAGGATGCTTAAGAACACAAGATGCGTGGCAGTTTTATGGTATGCACTGTCCCAGAATCAATGACTGCTAACTACGAGACACTGAAACAGATTCCTTGAGAGTCTAAGACACTGAGTGTATGTCTTTACATACAGACACATACATGTGCTCACCACGACTTGAAGACTTAAAACCATTGCTGGGATATGTGAAAAGTTAAAATCCTTGCTTTTGAATCTTGAAGCAAAAAAGAAAACCAATACTAAGACATCCTTTTCAAAATTTTCAAGGGGAAGAAAAATCAATTCTGATTACTTAGGCCATGCCCCTATTCTTATCACCTTGTTTTAGTCAACTTCTGAAGTGAACACTGAAAACCACAGCCAAACTGTTCACATAATAATGTGAAAATAGTCACACACTCTCCCTTCATTGTGGCTACACCATCCCACACTCCACAGTTCGACCATCTGACTGCCCTCTTCACCTATAAATTTCAATCAAGATTATGCTGTGATTTTATGGTTGGCCGCGCTCTAAAATGTATGACGTGGGTCTGTGTCCCGAAGTATCTAGATGGCTCTTGATGTAGCATTCACTTAGAGTTTCGACTAGTTAATTGGTTTTCAAAGTGTGGTCCCTGAAACAGCAATATTAGCATCACTTAGAAACTTGTTAGAAATGAAAATTATGAGATCATATTGAAACATGCTAAGAAACTAGAAGAAAGGCCCAGCAGTACTTGTTTTAACCTCCACGTGATTCTGATATAATCAAGTTTAAAAACGTCTGGACTGGATGGATAGTCCTAAAGTCTCCTCAAACCATCATAATCCATTGTTATTAAATATAATTTCTGGAACTTGCACCATGTTCAATCAAATGCACTCAATTATTCCTCGTAGTCTGCATTAAACAGCATAATAAAGACTATCACATTCTATTAGTAGTATTTAAAATTTTGCTACATTTTCACAAGGACAACTTTTTGTACTAGCAAGCTTTTCCCAATTAAGTAGACAGTGTGATAAATGTTAAGTATCATTTTAACTGACAGCGGTGATCTTTAAATTAAATCTTTGTTTATTTTATAAGTAGTTTATATTCCAGCTATTGCAAAAATGAATATACACTTTTGTGATAGTGAAGCTCCAGGCATTTTGCATCTATTTCTCAAGACCAGCTACTACAAGCAGTTTTCTCTCCCTTTCCCATCCTACCTGTGAGGAATACTGAACTGTAATTCAAAAGGCATGCTAATAGGCTGGTGAAAACACTTATGAAACTACCAGAGGAGGCCAAAGAAATGAGGCATTTTTGGGTACCCTCCTACAGCAAAGGTTAAAAGTGCAAAGACTCATAGATTAAAAGAATTCTATCCCCAAACTTATCTGATCCTAAAATGTTGATTCAATGAAGTCTCTTTCTACAGTTAACAATACGGGAAATTGTTTACTTAAGAACTGTTAACTGGTCCCAAACATGATGATGTTAGACTTCAGATGATACCTTCATCTTTTCTGAGGCGGTCACCAAGGAAGGACAAAAATGATACTCTGAAATGACATAAAGCTTGGATGAGAGGGACCAAAAGGAAAAGCTGCTAAAAAACAGCAGGGGTCAAGTTTAAAAAGTTAATGTTTGCTCTCCAAGAGACCAATTCCTTTCTCACCCAACTTCTCTTGGGCAGGTGTTGGCCTCATAGCAAACTCCCTCATTTCCTTGAACCCTCTAAGGCAGCCCAACGTTTTCATGGAAACAAATGATCTTATCTTTTCACACCATACTACTACAAGGGCTTCTTGCTAGCCAAATAAATCTACACATTTTATTTTAAAGCAATACCCCCGATGTCTCCCAGTTTTGTCAAGAAAATAACGGAGGAAGCTACAAAACTCAGAACACCACTTTTCTGCTCCAGGCACACACAAAATTGCTTCCACTGAGAATCCAAAAAGCATTTATGTTACAGTACTCAGCAAAAGCATATTAAAATCTTCTGCCCTGGCATCTCAGACCTACAAAAAGTTTAGTCCTGCAAGTGACTAAATCCTGTGTGAAGATGATTAATGCACCCAGCAACCTAATTCATTTCCAAACTTCCATGTTCAAATATTCCCTTTCAGGAGTAAATACATGTCTTAGTTAGATATTTGGCAGCACTTTATGTCAAAAGGCTAAAAACAAAACAAAACAAAAAAACATAAACAGTCACCAAATGCCTTTAAAAAAAATCCTTCACATGGTCCTTGGTATATGTCTTCAGAATTTTCAACACTTTAGATTTACCAAAGAACCAAGTTTACTCAAATGTAAGACTTAATATTTGCAATACATAAATTTGAGTTGTTTCCCTTAATTTCTCTACTTACAATATACATACTGCCATCCAACCGAGTTTGATTCTAAACTTATAGGAGATCAAGAATGAAAAACAAAAAGTGGCCATAGGACCATCGCAGGCAAACTCTCTCTTCCTCTTCCACTCTGGAATAGTGAGTGAGAGGTCACCTGGGCGAAGGACACAACATTTTAAGGCAATATTTTAATACAGCTTTATAAATGCCTATGGCCTGGAACTTCTTTTGGCTTCCCCAACAATATAAATCTCTTTGTCAAAAGACCCTGCAGAAGACTTCGGCTACACTTCACACAGTGAAGGTGTATCATGTGCTCTTGATATATGGTCCTGGATCTTTTATTCTTCAGAAGTTACATTAGTAAAGTGGCCCTTAAGTAAAACAAAATTGAGAAAGAAGCTCACACTGCCTCCTACTGTTAGAAAATTTCACCATGTCATTGCAGTTTAATGAGTAAGGCGTTTGTTTTAATTTTATTTCTCTCTTCTTTTTTAATCTAGTGATCTATTTTCAAATCAAAACCTTAAGTGTTGAGATAGTGTCTACAACCCAAATGTACTGCAGCAAACACTACTGGGTCTGACTTCAGAATTGCAAGTCCTCTTCCTCAAACACGTTTTTGACTTGGTATGTGATATAATCAAACAAAACATTAAAAAAAAAAAAAAGGAGAAAGAGAAGAAGAAGAAGAAAAAGAAGAGGAGGAGCAGGAGAAAGAGAAAAAGTTAAAAGTGCTCAAGAAGAAGAAAAGGAGAGGAAGAAAGAAAGAAAAGTTAAAAGTGCTACCCTGCCTGGAAAGGTGGATAGTGACTTCTCCAAATCAAAGGCAGTATGAGCAGTTGGTTTCTCTCCTTCCCTACTACCGTGAGGTATACTGCACCATGTCAGCAGAACAGAGTCAATATCCTGCTTATATTGTAGTACATGGTAATGGCCCTACCCCAGGGGTTCCTAGACCTTCAAGATTTTTTCCATATTTAAGGAGTTGGGAATAATGTCACCCAACTTGTCACTGAGATAGTCCCGTGGGGGGGCATCATGCACCTGCCCCTGTCCACCTCGGCCACGATCCTCTATTAAATCACTGAATGTGAAACACAGAAACACAAACAGTACTTTTGGGTTTGTTTCTTTAGAAATGACATTTGTATTAAAAGTCTTAAAACGAAGAGACAATGATTAAACGCCGTGTCTGGAATTAAAAATTACAATTAGTTAGAATTCTCTTGGTACATCACAATAGTAAAATTTTGCTCTTTGCTTCTGGAGGAACACCCTTGAACAGATAAACAAAAAATTAAAAGTAATATAAAAGGGGAGCTACATACCTGAACATTTGAACAAAATGAAGCAAAATTTTTTAAAAAAGGAAGAAAAAAAAACATTGCAAGACATGGAAATTACATTTTAAAGGCTGGAAATAACAAAATTCACCAAACAACAGGCCCTATTGTCCTGGCTCCTTCAGGAAGATTACAGAAAGGAAACTGGGAAGTGGTTTGGGGAATAGCAGATTCTGGGACATGGTGGGGAGTTCACAGGTTGGCACCGGCTGGAACAGCTGAGTTTTGAAGGCACTCTGCAGACACAGGGGTGCTGGGGGCCCTGAATCACATTTTTGAAGTCTTTGTACTGTATTTTAAAGAGCTAGTCATCAAAACCTGTCACTGCCAACCAAAAAGAACAAAAGGCTAAACTTACACACACACACACACACACACACACACACACACACACAATAGTACACACAAAAAATGTGCAGATCTGTAACATTTTTTTTCACAGCTGATTAAAAAAAAAATACTACCGTTCTCCCCCAGACTCCCCTTTGATACAGTAGGTAAACAAAATAGATTTTTTTTTTCCACAAATATCAGCAGACACTTTCTGGCACCCCACACTGTATTGGCATCAGTGTTTACAGTCCCAGTTCAGATGTGCATACTTCAGATTGGATACACTGTAACAAGAATCCAACTTTGCATAGACATCCTTAGAATCACAATCAGTCACAGGGTTGCCCTTCCAAGCTGGCAGAAAAGGAACCCGATCTTAATTTCCAGCTACTCCTGGAAAACAAGGAAAAAACCAAAAGTTTCTTCCCTTCCTCCTGCTCCTTCATTTGGTTCTCCCGGACTTCCTTCCATGTATTTAAAACTTGGAACTAGAAAAGGATTGTCGGGGGGAAAAGAACCCCTCCCCCCTTTCCACCTTCTCCCCACCGCATTTTTTTTTCCAGGCTGAAACTTGCGCTTGCCGGTGTCAAGCTGCCAATACAGCGCCCTAATGGCTATTTAAAAGGGGGAAATATGCGTCAACCGAAATCAATGAGAAACGTACATGCTGCCAAGAGCCACATTTCCACCGGGTCTCGGATGGTGAGGGCGGGACACCCCTTCGGACACAGGGCGGAGGCAGGGGACGCCGGCCTTGGAGGCCAGCCGGGCTCCTGGGACACCCCGGCCAACGCAAAGTCGTCTCCAATCTCTAAGCAAGAAGAGGAATCACATTTAGAGTCGGGTGCGTTTGGCTTTTGTGCGCAGAGCGCGGCCGGCGCGCGGCCGCCGCGGCGCCTCAGAGGATCACGCAGGCCGAGCAGCAGCCCTCGTCGCCGTTGGGCTGCGCCGCGTAGTTCATCTGCCGCACGATCTCGGCGAACAGCTCGTCCACCGAGGCTTTGTTTTTGGCCGACGTCTCCATGAAGGGGCAGCTCCACTCCTCGGCCAGGGCCTTGCCCTCGCCGTACGAGACCTCTCGCTCGCCCTCCAGGTCCACCTTGTTGCCCACCAGGATCATGGGCACACGCTCGTACCGCTTCACGCGGATGATCTGGTCCCGCATGGGCTTGATGTCCTGGAAGCTCTGCTGGTTGACGAGGCTGTAGACGAGGATGAAGCCCTGGCCGTTCTTGATGTACAGGTCCCGCATGGACGCGAACTGCTCCGTGCCCGCCGTGTCCAGGATCTCGAGCACCGACGGCGACGAGTCCACCTCAATCTCCTTGCGGTAGAAGTCCTCGATGGTGGGGTCGTACTTCTCGATGAAGGAGCCCGTCACGAACTGCACGGTGAGCGCGGACTTGCCCACGCCGCCCGAGCCCAGCACCACCACTTTGTACTCTCTCATGGCTCCGTCGGCGCTCTCGCCGCGCCTGCCGCGGCCCCGTCGGGGCTGCGCGCCGGGGAAAGCCTGGGCTTGGCGGCTGGACTTCTCCTCTTCCTCAGCTCTGCAGGAAAAACCCAGGAGAGAGTGGCTTGGGAGCGCAGGGCTCAGAATTCACCGAACGGCGGTCGGGGGCCGGCCAGCAAAGGCGGCGGCGCGTCCCTGGGGCGCGGGTCCGGGGCCCCGCAGCAGCCCGCGGCGGCAGCGGCT
>NC_043704.1:109042276-109174239 GCF_006229205.1 Suricata suricatta
GGTCGGGGGCCGGCCAGCAAAGGCGGCGGCGCGTCCCTGGGGCGCGGGTCCGGGGCCCCGCAGCAGCCCGCGGCGGCAGCGGCTGCCTTGGCCGCGGACCGGGAGGACAATGCCGGCAGCCTGTGCGAGGCGATGGTTGCAGTTCCTCGCCGCGGCCGCCCGGGAGGACGAAGAGGCGGTGGCAGCGGGCTGCGGAGGTGGCTGCTAATTGCGCGCCGGACAGGGACGCGCGTGGCATGAGTCCCCGTAGAGCGTGCGCCCACCGCCACGGCCCATCGCGCTCTCTCCCGCAGCCTCCGCGGGTGAGGGCTTCCTACTCGCCGCGCGCAGCCCGGCCCTCCCCGCCCCGGCGAGCATGCCCAGTGCACCAGCGGCCGCGCCAGCCTGATCCGCCTTTCCTGGTTTTCCTGAGGGCCGGGCGGGGGCGGAGTCGTGGGCGGGGCTAGCGGTTTGAGTCTGGTGGAGCGGATGGCGAGGCTCGGGTGCTGGAGCTGGATGAGAAATGTGTGGGAGTGTGTAGGCATTGGAGGGGGTGCTGGGAAAGCTCAGGTGAGAAGACGAAAGTGTGGGAGGGTAGGTGCGTGCACACGGGCGGCGGCTATGCGAGAGGCGTGTGGGCGCGGTGGGCCGCTTCGGGAATGGGGTGTTCTGAGCTCTTGTTCACTCCCGTTATCAAAAGCTCGTGGCATGCACTCTCCGAGACCCCAGAGGGTGTGCGTCTCAGGGCCGGAAACCCAAAGGACATTTGGGTACGAGAGCAAAGGGCGGAGCATTTTCCTCCACCCAAGGTGCAGCTTTTTCTAAACTCTCCTCTGAAGCGCTACTCGGCCTTCATCTGGCCACTCCTCCTGGGCTTTATCTCCTGGACAAAGAAAACAGGAACTCTAGGCTGGAAATACTGTCCCGACTGGGAAAGGACACGCCTCTCGCGACCCTAACCCTAGCCGGCTAGGTTTTGGCGGGTCCCACCCAAGTTCCCCCTCGGTTGGGGCGGAAACCCGGAGGTAGGACCGAAACCCAATCCCCAAAGTCGTGGTGGCGCCCGCGGCTAGTCAGGGCATGCTCAGTGGGCAGAACAGGTTTTCGGGCTTAGAAATAGGAAGCTTTTGCACCACACACCCACACTCCAGCTCAAATTACCTCTTCCAGACTCGGGACCCATTGGTTCCGGGGCGCAAATCTCACACCCCTAGCTGTTCCTCCATTGGCCGCCGCCACGGTTTTACCAGTTTGGGTTGATTCATTGGCTAAAAAGTAGTCTAGGCTAGTGATTGGTTATTTATAGAGATTGAGTTGAGAGGCGGAGGCACAGCTGTTCTTTCTCTGCTGCTCCCCCGCCCCCTTCCTCCCACTTCCCCAACCTAGTCGTTTTGAAGCTCCGAGTGAAAAAATAAGAGGAATTTAGGCGGAGAGCTCAGAGCTAAATATAGTTCTTTGTTGGTATTTTCGAGAGTCTGACTTCTCGATGCCCAGTCACGACTGTCCCTTAAGGGAGCAGAGAGGTCTGGTTACATACAGTTCTTGGTCCACAATCAGCAGCGAAGTTTGCAAGTGTTTTGCAGGAAGGGAAGTGGGGGGACTCGGTGGAAACGGGCCACTTTGAGTTCGTGTCACCGGGAGGGGTGGGGCAGTGCCCGGGCTTGCCCTTATAAAACATCTTCGTTTGGGCCGGTCGGTCGGCAAATCTGGCTGGGCTTGCACTCACGGGAGGTGCGAGGGAGATGTCTCGACTTGCTCTGAGTCTCCCTGTTTCCTCGCGGAGGAGAGATGTCAAGACCTGTCAAAAGACTCAGCGAAGTTTGCGTGAGCGCCAACGTGAAGCGGGGAGGAGGGGACTGGGACTGAGCTGCGTCAACCTCGGCTCCGTGTCCTGCCTTTTCTTTTCTTTTCTTTTCTTTTCTTTTCTTTTCTTTTCTTTTCTTTTCTTCTCTTCTCTTCTCTTCTCTTCTCTTTTCTTTTCTTTTCTTTTCTTTTCTCTTCTTTTCTCTTCTTTTTTTTTAAATCCGATGCTACTTCCCACTGGTTTAACCCTGTGCATCAGACCGACGGAACAGGCTGTGTGCTAAGGTTTGGTATCAGTTCCTTAGTCCCGCCGTGACTCACGGCCACGTTTCCGAGTTAACCTTCCCCAGCTCCTTGGCTGTAGCTCACAACGTGCAGAGTCTGCAGCGTGAAATCCTCCGCCTCCTGACCCGGCGGGACGTGGGCGGCAGCCTAAGCGTTGGGTGGGGTGGGTGGTGCCCGCACTGCCCCTGGCCCCACTGTTTAGTTTAGAGGAGAGCGCGGTTTAACCTTGATAATCAGAGAGCCTGGATATAACAATGCTTACATAATTCTCCAGAGAAACCTCTCAGAGGTGCGTTCACTTAATGCAGCCGAAGAGAACCCCCCGCAACGTTTACCCAGCGTTTAACATCTGCCAAAGATTTTACAGATCTGGTATACTCCACATAGTAATAATATCTCTTGTAAAAATGAGGAAACTGAGGTCCTAGGATGATCGGTAACTTGCCTGCGATTTCACAGCTAGTGAGTGGCCAAACTAGGATCCCAACCCAGGTCTGCTTCTGCAGAACCTGGTTTGTAACTATAAGGCCATATACCACCTTCTCACAAGAGAGATCTAGGAGTTTACTCTTTCTTAGATTCAGTCTTCAGGTAGTGGGATCGGGCTGTCTTGTGAACCCAAGCAAGAGGGACCTCTCCCCACAGCCCTGTGGTTCTCTGGTAATACTCCCTCCCATGAGGTCAAGGAGACTGAAGCCTCTTCTAGACCGTGCTCCACGGAGTCTGAATTCTGGAATGCCCTGGCCAAATAGGACCACAGCCTCCTCCATGACTTGCTTGGGCCTTTGAACTCAGCCTTGTGTCTGGGAATGGGTCTTTGTTTGGGTGTGGACAGTGCTTGGACCTGTGGGCTGAGGCGTGCACTCCCAGGCACTTTGGGCTCTTCCCAGGTGCTGGAAGAGGGCTCAGTGGAGTCAGCTTTCCTTCCCTGTCACTTTCCAGCCCCTTCTTTGGAAGAGTTCAGGAATTCATGATTCACACCTGGCCATCGAAGTCCTTGTAAAGAGGTGTTTGTCAGGGTGAGAGGAGAGATTAGATTTTTGTTGACAGTTCATTATCTTGATTTATAACTTAAATACATAGTTAAATGCTGTGTGGGCCTCTCTTTGTCCTCTTGCCCACAAACACCAGGAGTGGTTCTCAGTATGATATACTATAAAATACTTTGTCCACAGGTTTGAGGTCTAATCTCAAGAATTGGTTATCAATTATTACCTGAGACCTTGAGCAGATCCCTTGAGCTCTACTGACGTTAGTTTCCCCGTCTATAAAATGATGATGATAAAATTTGCCCTACCTGCCCATCTACACACGGAACCTTGGAGAGAAGCGAATAACCGGATATCTGGTTTTGCATCAGAGAGAACTGGGCAGAATTAGAATCCTGGTGTCCTGGCTGCTCTTTAACATGGTGCCAGGCTGTCCTCAGGGATTATAATGAACAGATAATGGATGGAAACGTGCTTTTAAAGCTGCTGCAGTGTCCCATAAATGCATGTCAATTACTACCTTGCCCCGGGTAGCCTGACAGCCCCATCTAGAAGAGTCTAGAAGACACCATCCTCAGGGCTTCAGGTAGCTTTGTGGCTGGGTATTATTGAATCTTGGCAGCTCCTCCAGTACCAGAAATGCCCTACAACACGAATACTTTCTGCTAGAGATTCCTCAATAGTGATTTTTATTACATTCAGATCATCTCCACAGGAAGATTTGCACTAGGGCTTTGGGATTCAAAATGAAGTAAGGAAATTGCTGATGCACAAATTTTTAAGGCTGGTCACTTCCTCCTATGAAATCTGTTCAGTGTCTTGACCTCACTTATGGTATAAATCATCTTGTACAATAGTTATTTGCATGTTTGTGTCTTGTCACCCAGCACCATGTGAATTCCTTAAGGGCAGAGTCCATATTTGGTTTATCTTTGGAGCCACCTTTGTCCATCCAAACACCTAATACAGTGCTTCTTTAGGAGGCCCTCAGCAAATATTTATTGATGAATATATGAACTACATTTTATTCCTTTTCCAAACTCCATTTGTAGTAAGAGATCATATTACTGTTTGGTGAGATGTAATGCTTGAATCCTTAGAAAAATGTATACAAATGTTTGAGTCTCTCTGAGTCATAACAATGACTTTTTAAAATATTTTTTAAATGTTTATTTATTTTTGAGAGAGTGTGAATGTGGGAGGGGCAGAGAGAAAGGGAGACATGGAATCTGAAGCAAGCTCCAGAATCTGAGCTATCAGGACAGAGCCCAATGCAGGGCTCGAACTCAACGACTGTGAGATCACGAACTGAGCCGGAGTTGGATGCTCCAGCGACTGAGGCACCCAGAAGCTGCTACCAATGACTTTTCAGATGAGCAGAGTCTACCCTTATCTGGATGGAAGCACTAAATCAGTACTATCTTGGAGAAAGATACCAAAGTGTCCAATGGATAAACCCCTTCTCTGAAGACAACTTGATTTTGCACATAATGTGAAAAGGCATTTCTAAAAAAAAAAAAAATCTAATGTAAAAGTTACCAAGTAAGGAATGCTTAACCATTGATACCATATGTTGCATAAACATATGTTGCATAAACAAGGGTGCCATTCCTTGGCCTTTGCCACACAGCAGGACTGCTCAGCTTCAACCTACTGAGGTTGAGCCTTCAAAGAACTAGATGGTTTATTAGAATATGAATCTTGTAAGTCCTCAAGAACATAAGTGCCAACCTGACCTCTACATAGAAAGCAAAGGTTTATTTCATCATGTTTGTAGTTTTAGCTGATTCCATCTACAGGTAAGCATTTTAACTAGTGTTGTTTGTGTTGTTTTTTTTTTTTCCTGGAGTTTTTAAGGTTTCATTTTGTATGGTCAGCTTTCAGTTTTTCATTCGAAAAGAGAGTATCAGTAAAGATGGAGAGACTGAAATCCAAGTAATAGGATGTCCACTGAATGGAAGTGTCTGAGGAGAGGAACAGAGGAGGAGTCTGAGGACCCTAGTAGGAATGCTGGACACACCCTTTATCTCCAACAGGCAATAAAAACCAAGAGACCACAACTGGAGTTGAGAGAGTGAACAGTTGAGAAAGTTCAAGCTACAAACAACCTTCGCTCCATAAATAAAAATGGCAAGACACCTGCTGAAAGGAGGAAGGTCAGGTGTGGGTTTGGGAATCAGAGTAGAAACGAAACTGTTTTTAACAGTGACTGTGCATCACACAGCATGAAGTTGCTAAGCTGCTAAATTTGGGTTACATGAATTTGTGAAGGTGCCAGTTCGGCTTTTTTTTTTTTAAGAAGAAGGATCTTAATAACTCCTCTTAAGTCTGTCTAATCAGGTTCTGTTAAAATTCCTGAGGACTTTGTATCAACACATACAAATAAATAATTATAAAATCAGCTATGTATCTCCCATATGCCAACCTCAGTGAAAATATACACACAAACCACTGACTTATGTGATTCAAAGTTTCATTAGTAATGGGAAATTAAATGAACTCAATAAAACTATCTTACCTATGTAGTCTCTTGAGTTTTTCTTTCTATTGCATGCTAAATTAACATCAAACCTTGAGAACCTAAGCTCACAGAATGAGCCATTTTGAGTAGTGGAATATTTGTGTAGAAAACATACCTATATAGGGTGTTCTGTCATAGTAAGAAAAATAGTTATTATTTTCATTAGATAAGTAGCATATATATATATACATATATATTCATATGTAGTGAATTAGGAATCTATAAAAGAGCAGAAGGAATACAGGAAAAATAGCAAATTACTGCCCCCCAAACCCCTCATGTTTTATTATAGTTTTATTGTCTTTCATTATAGAATTATTTAAAATGTGGAAAACGAGTTCTAGTTTTCTCGTGGCTATTTTAACTTACAGCTCAATGTAAACTTCAGGTGTTCTATAGACACGAAATAAAAAGTTGAATGGGACAAATATCACAAGTATTTATCAAAGAATTCTCTTTTACTTAATAGGTTTGGATGGAGATTTTTGTTTCTCCTTTGTTAAAATTACCTAGGAAGTCGCTTTCTTGAGCAAGTCCCTGAGGACAGCCTGGATTGGGGTCATTTGCCTATTTGTCAAGAAGGTGGGATGAAGCCTGTTCAGATTCATGACCTCGGGGCAGCAGAACACAGCAGCCTGTGTGCACAATTAGCTAGTGAATCAAGGGCTTCAGCTGTATTCTCCCAAATGGTTTTGTCCCTCTCCAGAAATGATCTTCCTTTTTGTGGCAAACAGTGAGTGCCCTTTGATGTGTCAGCACCATTCAAAGCCTGCAGTGACTTCTGCATCATTAACACATTTGTGCTTTCTTTGTCCCTTTGCGCCCAGGCTCCCATCTCTTTTGCCCTAAGTTTTCCCCGGGGCTTGTTAAGAAATCTGCCCCTCACTCTTCCATGTGCCCTACTGTGTTTGGGAACGGAATTATTCTCAAGGCTGCAAACTCTTTATCAGGAAAAAAAAAAAAAAAAAGAAGATAACTTTTGCTGACATGGTTTTAGGCTGAAATTTTCTCTAAACTGTTCCCAGTGTTTGATTTAAATAGAATACCAGGCATAGCAACATTTAAAATTGTGTATTCATTGTAATAATGGAATGGGAATTTCTGAAAATTACATGTCTGATAAATCGACTTTCTCATTAAACCTCATGTGGTAAAATGCCCTGTCTTGAATAAGACATTTTGTAAAGGCTGACCAGGGACTTAATATTGGGTGACTGGAAGACAGAAAGAACGTTCACAGATACCGCTGTATTTCCTCTGGGTAAGCTGAATAATTTTGTAAAACAGAATAGTTTTGTTATCCCTGGTAAGCCTGCGGTCCTGAAAAGGTCCTTCATTACATGTGAATTAAAATGGTGTGAAGAGGTTGGGTTGGGCAAGCAAGACTCTGACTTTCCAAGTATTACTTGTGCTGTGTAAGCAACAGGTGACCTCTAGGATGCTTTGGGACTGTGCTATGTAATTTCCCAAATATTAAATAGTCTTATTTTTATTCTATTTAATTCAGATACACTTTTATTAGTGTATAAAGCTACAAGTTAAATTAGGCCGACTTTATGTGACTTTTATGTTTCAAGAATTACAACTTGAGCCTAAAGTGTGTGCAAGCCAGGGGAGGAAGGTCCAGGACAGTAAATCAGGCCAGTGAATGCACTATTCTGTAAGGGAGCGAGGTGCCATTTGAGAAGTAAGAGAAGAGATGGTTGAAGCTCATAAATATGGCTCAAGGACAGCAGACATCACCAGAGAGAAAGGGAGATGTCTGGCCAATATAATATCTATGTCTCAGGTTACCTTTTGGGATTGCCCTGATGAAATTCCCCAGGGGACAGTGATTACAATGGAGTAGCAAAGTCTCTGGACCACTGAGGTAGTAAGGTGCCAGCAGCATTTGGGCCACAGCTTCTGCGACGTTTGATGCCAGGGCCTGCAGCTTGGGTGGCTGCGGCACTGCAAAGGGTCCTGGGATGGACCTCTACAACAGCACATATGCTCAGTGGATACCAGCAGAACAGTCATTAGGCATTGGCAGCTTCAGCAATGACCACAATATAGTGATCTAACACAGAAGCAAAGGAAATGATCCAACCCATAGAGCAGTCAGGGAAAGGGCATGAGAGACACCCCTAGAAGGTTATAGCAGTATCTGCAAAGAATTAACTTCCCACACTGTTGTTAGAATCTAAGGAAAAATAATAATTATAAGATACATCATTGTGGTTATCTTACCCCTCAGCTGGTGTAATGTAGGAATTTAGGTTACATGGCAAATTATTTAGAACTAAGTTTTCTTAACAAGCCACAAAACTTTTCTAACACCCCCTTCTTCCCTCAGGATTTGTTGATCTTATTTTTAATGTCTTCTAAAGTTGCCTCACACTGAAAGAATTAGAAATATACTTATGGCTGCACTTAACTGGAAACCCAATGAAGGGATGAGGAGGCTAACCAAATGAAAGTTTATTTCTCACATAACAAGAAGTCTGAAATTGGAGTTCTTCCACATTTGGTTCAATAGATCAGTAAGGAGAAATGAGACGCAGTGATCAAGTCTGCTTTTATGGCAGGAAGAAGGTGAAGCTGGGAGTGCGGGGCAAAGGATGCACGAGGAAGACGTGTTTTATCAAGAAACAAAAGCACCAAGAGACTTTCATTTAAACTTCCTTGGCCAGTACTGCATTGAATGCTCTTTTAGCTGCAAAGGAGCCTGGGAAAATTCCCCGTATAACTTTTGTACCTTTTATAGTGAAGGGAGACAAGAGAGAAAGAGAGAATGGTGTTGGGTATGTCAGCCTACAGTGTTTACCCCAAACATCAGACCAGTCTTCAGAAACTCAGGATTTTTCAGGCAGCTGAATTTGCACATCATTTTTTCATGCCTGTTCAGTAAATATTGGGTGAGAGATAAGTACAATCCCTTATCTTTTCATTGAAAATCACATTTACAAAGCCTATTGGTTTTCCAGTCTGGTTGTATATATGATACAACATTTTGGGTAACCCAACTTTACACAATAATCTGCAAAAAAAAAAAAAAAAACCCAACAAATTAGACTCCTGATGTTCAACAGCTCCTATAATAGAAAGAGCATTCAAATTTTAGTCTGACGGACATATTGTCACAGTTTGGCTCAGTCACTTTCTAGATGTGAAACTCGATGATTAATATCTATGGTGGCTGGTCTCCAAAATGGCTCCCACTAGTCCCACCTCCTGGCTCTCATACCCTTGAATAGTCCCCTGGCCCAGTGTTTCAGTGTTGATCTGTATGACCCATAGACCATGACAGAAGTTCAGAGATCAAGTTATCCTCTAAGATTGGGTTATAAAAGACTGCAGTTTCTGTCTTGGGTTCTGTCTCTTTTGAATTTCTCAATCTAGAAGAAGTCAGCTGCCACATCTTCAGGACATCCAGGAAACCCTGTGGAGAGGCCCATGTGACTAGGAACTGAGGTCTTTACTGTAACTGCTGAGAGTTACTGGGGCGTGCCAGTAACCCAGAGAGTGAACATCCTCTAGCATTCAGATGATAGCTACCCCAGCCAGCACCTTGACTACAACCTCAGGAGAGACCATGAGCCAGAACCATTCAGCTAAACTGCTCCCAGAGTCCAGACCCTCAGAAACTGTGAGATCATAAACGTTCCTTATTTTAAGCTGCTACATTTGAGGGTAATCTGTGGTATCGCAAAAGGTAACCAATATAACTTCTTTAAATGTTAATGCCATCATCTATAAACTGGAGATATATCTGCCCAGCGCAGCTCCTGCAATGTAAGAACATAGAATAATTAAACCAATATTACTTGTTTGTAGCCATTTTCATATGGTCACCCTTTCCAGAACTCCTTTTTATTTTTGGATTAGTACAATTTTTGAAAATGCTTCTGCCTTTTGCTTCTCCCAAGTGCTAGTGTGGAACACGTGGTGTGGAACACAGCTGGCTGTGTGGCAGTGCCCTAGCGCTCTACTGCACTGCGGAGGGTTTTGTTAGATAAGGTCACTTGTGTTTAATAATGAATGTCTTTTCCAGAATGCTAACCTGTAGCGTCTGCTATATCTTCAGTGGGCTACCAACTAAATAAAATATTGCTGTAAATAGATCCTGTCTTCTGGTGATTTGAACTCCCAGTCGTGGATGTAAGGAGTACAGGATAAACGTGCCCACTCACCACACGCTCTGTGGATCCTTCCAGCCTTACTTCACTTTGTCCCCAGTCCTTGCCCCTTTGCACTGCTCCATCCATTTCTAATCATGGATGCCAGGATCATGACTACTGCCAACTTTGCTACACAGCCTCAGGTCATCTCTGCTGTTTGTTCCTCTTCCTCTTAAAAAATTACTTTCTTGGGGTGCCTGAGTGCCTTGGTTGCTCAGGCTGCAAACCCCTGATTTCGGCTTGGGTCGTATTCTCCTGGTTTGTGAGATGGAGCCCCACTTAGGGCTGCAAGCCGACAGTGCACAGAGTTCTGATTCTCTGTCTCCCTCTCTCTCTGCCCCTCCCTTGATCATCCTTACTGTCTCTCAAAATAAATAAGCTTTTAAAAAATTCTAAAATACTACTTTTTTATTTCTTGTCTATACTACGTCTATATTTATGTCATACAAAGTGTATGGGGAATTATAAAAATGTATATATCACACATATATGTGTGTATACATATAAATGTGTGTGTGTGTGTGTGTGTGGTTAGAATACTCTTTTGTTTGGCCAGCATAACATGCTGGGAATAATTTTTGGTTTGTTGAACTAACTTCACTGTCATCTGTTGCTAGATGCTCAGGCCTGCCTCTTTGCGCCAAAGTAGGATTTTGTTGTTGTTGCTGTTGCTTTGGATTTAAGTTTGCTCTGCCTCTGCTGTGGCTCTAAAAGTCTGAGGGTTCAGGGTGCCTGGGTGGCTCAGTCAGTTGAGTGTTTGACTTTGGCTCAGGTCATGATCTCATGGTTCATGGATTTGAGGCGCGTGTCAGGCTCTGTGCTGACAGCTTAGCTCTTGACCCTGCTTCGGATTCTGTGTCTCCTTCTCTCTCTACCCCTCCCCGTGCTTGCTGTCTGTCTCTTTGTCTCTCTCAAAAAGAAATTAACATTAAAAAAATAAATTAAATTAAATAAAAATAAGGTCTGAGGCCTCTGGGGCACCTGGGTGGCTCAGTCAGTTAAGCATCTGACTTCAGTTCAGGTCATGATCTCATGGCTCATGAGTTCAAACTCAATATCGGGCTCTGTGCTGACAGCTCAGAGCCTGGAGTCTGCTTCAGATTCTGTGTCTCCCTCGCTCTCTGCCGCACCCCTGCTTGTGCTTTGTCTCTCTCTCTCTCAAAAATAAAATAAAAACATTTTTTAAAAAAATGAAAAATAAATAAATAAAAGTCTGAGGATTCTGAAACACTGGTTTCTAGAGAGCAGAGGTATTCCTGTGGTATTATTTATAGGCCCCAGGCTGTCACCCTATAATTACCGAAAAGCCCAGCCTCTCGTTTGCTGGTCTCTTTGCTCCCTGTCTTGATCTTCCCCTCATGCCAAACAATCTTGTGTAATCTAGTAGATAGGGCTCATGATAAATGCAACCGAGAAAATGAATGAATCACAATGTGACGATTCTTTACCGCAAAATGTTGAGTCAAAAAAGCCAGACACAACCACATACACAACTATTTATATACTGTTCATAAGAAATAACTTAAACAATTTTGTTCATTCCTGTGTATCCAGGGAATAAACTACATAAAGAAAATTAAAACTAATGGTTAGCCCTGGGAGGGAAACTTTAGATTTGAATGTGTTGCCAAATGAGGGTTGGGGACAGAAAAGGCTACTTGAGTTGTGGGACCAAATGCAAATGCAGACGTGTGGTAATTTGTTCAAAATTATTAAGAATTTTAAGACACAGCAGTAGAGCATTCAGGCAAGTGAGGGACCCTGCTCAGGGCCAATCCTGACGCCACCACTCATTCACTTTGTACCCCCATGAAACCAGCCCTGCCTCGGGAACTTTCAGGTTCTGCACTAATGCTTTTTTTTTTTTCCCCCTGGTAGGAGAAGAGTCACTCATACAGGAATTAGTTTTAGAAAAAGCCAGATGCCAAACATACATGAGGTATGTACTTTTCTTTAAGTTTATTCCATATTACAACTTTTCAAAACCGTGAAAAACAAAAACAAGTCAAAACTGATCTGAGCACTTCCTACTCCCAAACCTATAAGGTGGTTTCCCATGGATGAGGGTGGCTGTGGCCGGGTGCTCAGTGTTGCAAGCCCGACTCACATGCCAGCTCATCTATGAAGCATCCTCGACTTCTTTCTTCAAAATTAACCATTTCCTTCCTTCTGCTCCCTGTCCACTCTCTCCCTTTATTATAGCATTTTCTTCTCTGCTTCACGGTTCAGTTCTTTGAGACTGTTTTTTTCCAATGGACCTGAAGTCTTGGGAAAATATTTCATTTTTCCTCATCTTCATATTTAGGACCCTACAGGGAGTAAGATATGTGATTGTTTAATTTAATTGAAGTTATATCTAAAGATTTTCATGACCCATTGTAAAATCTAAAACACTCGAATTCCTACACAATGCCACATCCTTAAACTATGCAATGATACAGGTTAACAATGGTAAAGGCTCTGCAAACTAAGATATGTTTATTTACCTGGTGAAAATTGGAAATAGGTACCAAGTGTTTAATGATCTCGTCCAATATTTTTCTATTTTTCACTTCTGAGATGAATCTCTTAACCATCTTTTTTAGCGGTTTTAACATCATAAATTTAATATTGTGAGGTACTTTGTATGTAACAGACACTCTAGATACCATTTTCACCAGGAAGACATTTTAAAAACTACTGCCCACTATTTTCTTTGATATTTGTTGTTGTTGTTCTTGCCATATTTTAGCTCTCACGAACACTGTGGGCTCTCTTGATAAACATGTGACTTGGACATTTTCTTACAACAGACAGATGGGTGTGTTCTCTGGGTATTATTTCTAAAACGAAGAAAATGTTCCCCTTTACCAGCATCTGGGTAAGATTTGGAGTTCTGTCACGGATTTAAAATATAGACAGAAATAATCATCTCTCTTCCACATAAGGTGTTTCTGCAAGTAATTTTTTCTCTCTTTTCTTTTTCTATGCCAGCTTTGAAATCACAAATGAAATATGGGTTCAGGAAAAAAACACTGTATAAAACAGTATTTGGACATTTCTTTTCATCATTCACTTTTATGGATGTTCTCCAATCATACTATCCAGATGGCCAGGTTACAAGTCTGTGGAAACATAAAGGCCTTTCATATAATACGTAAAACACTGATGAATAGACTTCTAAATGTATATACAACTAAGTATATTTTATTCATCTTTGCACATAATCCCATTGCACACAGCCTACCCCAGTGAATTATAACATTAGGTTGGCAAACATATGGTTATGAACTCACTGACATAGATGCACAGTAAAAATATTCAATGAAACATGTCTACCATTTCTATAGGATAATTCAATTTAATTGACACAGAGATTTTAAATGATTCTCCTTTTTCTCTGCCAAGTAATCAGACACAAAAAGAAAAAAAAATCAACTCATCATTCTTTGCCAGAGACGATCACAAAGAATGTGAAATTTCATTAAAGGATTCTTTATGCCATGTTTCTGCCATCCCCTTGACAACACTTATCAACAAATGACTGGAGATCAATACCCACAGGTGCAATAAGACATCTATTTTTAGGGTTTTTTTTTTTCTTAAATGTTTCATTCCTTAATAAACCCCAAAGTTCAACATCAGGATCCTGGGCTTTCACCGTGGGTTTTTTCACTTGCTATTTCCTTTGCCCGGGATACCCTCCTTCCAGCCCATCCCACAGCTGGTTTCCTCTCATCTACTGAGATGTCACCTTTTCAGAGAAGCCATACCAAGCCCTGCTGAAGTTAACCGTTCCCCTTCTCCCTGAATCATGTAGCCAGGGCTTAACGCAAAGGGCATGTCAATCCATTCAGGCAACTCTAACAAAGTACCACAGACTGGGTGGCTTCTAAACCACAGAAATTTATCTCTCACATTCTGGAGGCTGGAAGTCCAAGATCAGAGTGCTAACATGATTGGGTTCTGAGAAGACCCTCTTCCAGGTTGTCGGCTGTTGACTTCTGTGTCTGCACACGTCAGAATGGGCTAGGGAGCACTATATGGGCTGGGGAGCTGTCTGTAATAAGACACTAATCCCATTCATGAGGGTGAACCTAAGTACCCCCTACAGGTCCTACTTTCTAATTCCATGACATTGGACATTAGGATTTCAGTGAATGAATTTTCGGTGGAAACAACCATTCAGATTATAACAAGGCATGTCTACAGGCCAAATCTGACACTCCACTTGATTTTGTATAGTTCACCATGCTAAAAATGCTTTTAGCCTTTTTAGAAAATAGTTAATAGTTAAATATGTGCTATTTTATGATATGTGAAAATTGTAAGAAATGGACATTTCAGGGTCTATAAATAAAGTTTTCTTGGAACATAGCCAAGCTGGTCATATATAGGATACATATATATGTACAGGTTATAAGGACAGAGTAGAATAGGTGCCAGAGAGACCATCTAGTCCACCCACTGTCTGTGTGGCTCTTCACAGGAATAGTTTGTCACTTCTTCAGGTGGGCTATTTCAACATCCAGCTTGTTAATTTAATCAGCTTGCTTATTCAAATGTAACTATGATTTTTAATTTATTAATTCAGTTGTCTATTTTTAAGCCTCATGGGGACAAAGACATTGTCTGGCTCCATTATGCCCAGATCACTAAGCAAGTGGATATACTAAGAGAAGTATAATAAATATTTGTCGACTATAAAATAAATAAATGGGTCCTTGCTTCATTTCCATATTGCTCTATATAGATGAGGCAGAATGTGAGGGACTCCATTTCCTATAAGAGAAGCCATTTATAATATTTTAAACCACACACAAAGGTATGTTCACAGAACAGGAACAGTGCTATCTATGGACATTAAGTTTTACTGAATTCTCTAATTTCCAGAGGGCTTCCAGAGTATGATACATGCTAGAATCATATAGAAGTTGGGTGATTCCACTGTGGTTTCACTTGTGGATCAAATACAATCTCCCAGAGAATAGAGATCTTCTCAGGTTCCATGTCCAAGCAGATTCTTTCCCTGCTAGCAGTGCCTTTTACTGAGTACACCCTTTTGCTCACTTAGAGGCCTGACTCCCACACCTTCTCTTTTATTTGGAGATGATCTGTTTCCTGGCAATGTCAGAGGCCTTAAGTTCTTACTCATTAGCAATTTAACCTTAAAATTAGAGTCAGTAGCACAGACATGTGTCTTTTAACATGGATTAAGATTCAGGAGATTTCCTGCATAGATCTAAGTTTCCAGAGCCCTTTTTTTTTTTTTTTCCAACGTTAAGTGTAGAATATACTGGCCTGTGTGCTAAGGAGAGTGTGCTCAGATGTTTTTCCATTACCCAGACTCAGGTGCCACACTACCCTGTCCTTTATTAAACCATAGTCTAGAGAGTGGAGTGACTTTGATGCCAAGAAAGCATTGCTACTTAGGAATCACAAAATAGTGCCTCAGCATCATAGTTGAGAGTCACTATTTTGGGAGGTAATTTCATGAAAAAAAAAAACTGATCACTTATCTATCACTTTACTCTCACTTAAATAGTGTCATGAATATGAAGTTGATCCTGTTCCTATGAAATCTGGCTAATGGGTTGTTCTCTGCTATGGAGCTGTGTTGGGGAGCAGGTCATGCTAAAGGAAGGCAAGAGCCTCATCAACCTAAGTGATTGTTATTTATGTTCACTGAAACATGGAATATTAGCCAGTCTACTTGGTGCTGTTAGGGGACTCACTGGCCAGAGTTTAATAAAATGTATTCCTGCATCTTCTCTTGAGCTTTGCTGCATGTTCATAAAATCATGGGTTGTTTTGTCTGTGCATAATAGCATTTTAATGCAAAGAGCATGTTCTGTCTCTAGTGTTCAGTGGGGAAGCAGTGGGGGGAGCTCCACTGATAGCCTCTGCAACAAGGTGACTGGCTATAAATGTGAATAATTCTTAGGACCCCTAAAGTGAATCTCATGTATGCGTATAATAGAAACCAGACCATCCTAAATATGCTCTTCAAGTTTCATAAAAGCAATCTAGTCAGCCATTTTTGAAGGATGGGTAACTGAGAAAATCCTTGATTTGTATAGCCTTAGAATTTTATAAGCTAAAATGCATAAGAAAGACATACATGTGCACTCAGGGAAAGGGTGATTTTCTGTACCCTCACTTCAGAAGTTCACACTTTAGCTAAGTGTACGGTTTGTGAGGTGTACAGTCCTGAGAAGTCTGGGTTTGATTTTAGGGAGGAAGGGAATGCTGGCCACCGTGTACACAGTAACTTCCCCTTGAACGGTTGGTACCTCTTCTCCTTGTGGACAGTGTGAATCATGTTTCCCCTTTTTCTTCGGCCTCAAGGAGATAAATTCAAAACTCAATTTTAATTCTGAAGTCTTAAATTGTTTAAAACCAGAAGGGCTGTCCCTCTGGGCTCTGACTTTTCCACTTGAATATCTTGGAGAATGAGCATATCACTCTGCCTTACTAGATATCAGAGTTGTCTGTTAGTAAAATAAAAGCATCAGGAAACACTAGTGGTTTTCAGATTGTTTTGGAGCAGTGTTCCCATGGCCTCTCCAAAGGGAGAAGCTTTGGGACCGAGGATGGACCTCAGGCTCTTCCTCTTCAGTTCAAAAGCAATGACCATGCCACATCAGCTCGTGACACTCTAAGACAAGACTTTCTTAGAACAAAACATAAGTAGAATTTGAGAAGTCTTGTGTCCCATAATTTTTGAGGCCTCTTTCTCCTTTAAAAATTTTTAGACTGAGGTTAGGAATCAAAAGACAGGAATTCTAATTCAGGATCTTCCACTAACTTCCTGTGTCATTTAGGCAAGTCACTCTTCCTCTTTGGGCCCTTGATGTTTCTCATCTAGAAGTATAGTGAACTGAATACAGTGATTTTGAAGGTTGCTTCAGCTTTAAAGTGCTTTATTCTCTCTTACCTCATTGTCTCAAGTAATTGTTCCTGGAGAAAGTGGTCTCAGGTAGAGGGATCAGAGAAAGACTATACAGTTTCTTCCCTTGTTTTCTTTTCTGTCATTTCTGTGTATGACTGGATCCATCTGAAGGAAAGTAAACAAAGGAAAGGATCAGTAGAGGATTAGATGAGCAGAGACATAACATTTAATACTGCCTTATTGTGAAACTGTTTTATTTGCTCAACAGAAGATTCATGAAAATGGTCTGCGAGGTGCTGATAGAGGACTGACTCAGACCAGGATTACCTCACAACATTGCAATCTTACTTGTTTATAGCTAAACTGACTGCTGACCTGACAGAACACATTGGGGTTTTCCTCCCTGCCGGCTTCCGCCTTGCTAATGCTTGGTCATGCTTTCCCTAACCATCCCGGGTTCCTGTTACACACAGTGCTGTGTGTCACAGGGAGTGGGCAGGGCAGTTTCACCTGAGCTCTTTGCAAGAGTTTCCTTTAATGAGCTTTGTACACTGTATCCTTGGGGCAACATTCTTGTAAGTTATGAATGACATGGTATCAAAAGGTTATCTCAAACGTCCGTCCCTTCCCTCACTTGCCCCTGCTTCAGTACAGGAAAGAGGGACATATTTTGGTCCTGAATGTAGAACTTTGGAAGGAAAAGCTATTGCTTCAGGGGATCTCAGGAGAGCCCTAGAAGTGCCCCCAAAATATGTACTGGCTCAGGAAAAGAAGGAAGACCTTTACCAGTTGCTCTTACTTGTTATGACCTAGTCTTCTCATGTGCCCACACCCATTGGCTGTTGGGGTTAGATTTCAGGGCCTCTGAGATTCTTTCCAAAAGTGTCCAACCCTTAAAAGGAAGTGATTAGAGAAAGGGACGATTCCTTTAAGGGAATGTGTCCTTTAAAGATTTTTCTCTTAAGAAGAGTTAACTTTATCTACATTTCCTCTCTTTCCTTTAGTACCTTCTGTACTTTCTCTTTTGCCTATGACTTTGACCTCCATCCCCTTGCCACTTATATATCAGATCTCACCACTCTTTCAATAGTTCTGTTGTCATGCAAGAGAATCCCTTCCTGATATTGATGAAAGTTAGATTACTACGGTCAGATTCATCTCATGGCAAATGGGAGGGGATGCTTTTCATAAACATCAGGTATTTCCAGGCTGGGCAGTAATTACAGAGGCAAGCACTGGAAGAGCAGTAGTTCAACAGAGCTTGTAAACATTAATCACCAGCTCAAAGAAATAGGATAATTTCTTCTCCTTCTACACAGGTACAGGCTCTGGATGGTCATGTTAAGTTTTTGTGATGCTTTCTTTCCTTCCAGGTTGTTCCTGAAGATGTTGATTTAACCTAGTTTTTCGACCACATTCAACCTAGCTGTTTAACTTAGATGTTCATTGAACCTAGCTCTAATTTAAAAAGAGGAAACTATCAAACTGATTTACTTGCAAACCCTTACTTCATTAAAATTAGCATGGGATACTCATGACTTATTAAAAAATCCAGACATAAATATTGCATCTATGTTATGGCATCAAAAGTACTGATTGCAGTATTTCTAGACTATCCCAAGACTAAATTTGGAAGTTAGAGAGTTCTGTGTAAAACAATCCCAAAGAATCAAGTCTGCTTTAATTTTGTTTTAATAGGGGCAAATTGTCTACTGAAAAAGTAGTAGGAGAAATGTTACCACCATAAAGAAGAAGCGGCACAAGGGAAAACCAAACAAATACTTCATGCTTTTTTACTTACAAAATATTTTCCCTTAACTGTTTATACAAATATGCTTATAGTCTGCTAAAATACTTTTTTAATGTTTATTTATTTATTTTGAGAAAGAGAGAGCGAGCATGAGAGAGCGCACATGTGTGTATGATTGAGGGAGGGACAGAGAGAGAGGGAGAGGGAATCCCAAGCAGTCTCTGTGCTGTTGGAGATCATGAGCCAAAATCAAGAGCTGGACGCTTAACCAGCTGTACCACCCAGGTGCCCCAGTTTGCCAGAATGCTCTAATCCATATATATTCAATATGAACACCACTTAAGGCATTGCTTTGAAATGGGTCATTGTAGTTTTGTAATAGCTTACAAGAGAGGGGCCCTAAAGTTTCCTTATTAGGATATCTTTTTCTATAGTGGACCAATCGGTATTAACCAGTCCTGCTTCAGCTAGCAGGTTAGTCAGAGAACAGTTTCTGGTAGTACTTCCAAATAGTATGTTCCAGATTGAAAGGCAAAGCTTGCTTAGATAACAAACATGGAAGACAGTTCAGAGGAGCAAGATGCTAAATCAACAAAATACTACAGCACTGAAGCAATCCTATGATGCAGTCAACAAAAATTTATTAAGCAGATACTGACCAATGCATCAATTGGGTCATTGGGACTGGTGAGCCCTATGGATCCTTGAATCATTAAATTCTGCCCACAATCATTCCCTTTTTACTAATTTGTCTCTCTAATAGATCTTCAACTCCTCTGCCTCCGTAATCCATTATTATCACCAATTACTTTCCTAAACAGGTTTCTCCCCCACATTTGGGGGGTTGAGAGCAACTTGATTTTCATCTCTCTCTAGATTCACCCACCAGGCCTAATTCTTCACTCCTGAGATTTTATTGTAGCTACAAGGTAAGGGACTGGGCAAGCAGGTAACTGGACATTAAAACCGGGGAGAGATACAGCATAAAAAAAAAGTTATAAAGGCACTTTTTAAACATATTCATTTTTTTACTTAGAATCCACATAATCTGGCCAGGGTTATCTTTTACAGGAAAATTTCTCAAAATTAATTTATTCTACAATAAAATTGGGCTGTAAATGAGATGAAAACACTTGTCTAGATGAGTTGATTTTTTAAAGTTTTTTTTATGTGGTTTTTTTTTTTATTTATTCTTGAGAGACAGAGAGAGACAGTGCAAGAAGGGGGGGATTAGAGAGAGGGAGGTACAGAATCCAAAGCAGGTTCCAGGCTCTGAGCTAACTGTCAGCACAGAGCCTGATGCAGGGCTCGAACCCACCAACCTTGAGATCATGACCTGAGCCGAAGCCGGTTGCTTAACGGACTGAGCCACCCAGGTACCCCTAGATGAGTTAGTTTCAAGACAAACCAACTAAAGATGATCATCTCAACTATGGGAATAGAGTTCAGGATAGAGGTTCACTTTTGGGGATGGGATGGCCTGAGAGAGGATTGAGGAAATTTTCTGAGTGCTGGATGTGTCCCATATCTTGATCTGGGTGATAGTCACATGTGTATATAACTATGTAAAAATCCACCACACTTTTCATTTAATACCAGGGGCTTTGCCATAAAAAAGGCTAAATCACAATAAAAATAAACAAGAATAAAATCAATGTAAAAAGAGCTATGTGACAGAATCCTAACCAGTTGCAACAGTCCTCGGACAGAGCAATGACTGGTAGTAATGACATCAATAACAGAGGAGAAGTATACACTTTAGAATCTTGGAAAAACAGTCTGAGACCCATAATCTGATACCATGTCCCAGGCAATTTCTAAGAAGGATTGATGGTCCCTAAGGATCCCTGATATTCAGAAGCAGAAAAGAGAGAGGCAGTCTACCAAGCTGTGTTCGGAGATTTTTTTCTTTATTGCACACTCGACATTTTAGCCCCTTATTTCAAACTAATAAGTTACTTTCCTAGTAGATATGGCTCTTCTGAGTCTGAGTGGCTTCATGAGCAGACTTGTCTGAGCCTGCTTCTTACTTCATGAAGCAATCTTCAAAAATGTGGCATAACTGTGATAAGTCTATTTCCTGGACCCGTAATGGCCCCACCGACCTGAGTGCTCCATTGTCCTATTAGCCTTCCTATCTTAAATGCAACAGGTAGAAATCCTCCAGCGGAGGATTTGGGCAGTAGAAGGGGAAGTAGACTCTATGAAATATCATGTCTTTTAATCTTACAAGGGGGCAAAAAGTACAAAAGTAATTAAAGTAGTGTTAAAAATGCAGTTCTCTAAATGCACCTTTTCCCCATGTAGAATAATATTGCTAAAGACACTAAATATGTTTCAAAACACGTATGGTACAGCAGTTGGTAGGTTGGTGTTGCCCATTAAAAGGAATATAAAGAAAAGCATCTGGAAACATGTAAGGATGGGCTTTATTTCAATATTTTAAAATGCAATGGTTACCAGATGTCAGTTTTAAGGGAATTTTGAAAGTAGTGTCTTTTATAGGATTGTGACTTCATTCAATATTTTCTTTTCTAAAATTTCTTCTGACCAGTTTTCTGTAATTATTTCATTTATGGAGTTAATGAAGAAATACACTTTAAGCATATGTCTAATGCCCCCCCCCCAAAAAACAAAACCTCCTAACAACAAAATAAAACAAAGCAATAAAATAAGAAGCCTCCAACAGGAGGCCTCAAAAAACAGTTTAAAATACACAGACACCTGGGTGGCTCAGTTGGTTAAGCGCCCAACTCTTGATTGTGACTCAGGTCATGGTCTCACTGGCTTATGAGTTCTAGTCAGTCTCTGTTGTACTCTGTGTACTGACCAGCTGGGAGGCTGCTATGGATTCTCTCTCTCTCTCTGTCTCTCTCTCTCTGACCCTCCCCTGCTCACACTCTCTGTCTCTCTCAAAATAAACAAATACACTTAAAAAAATCAAAGTACAGATTTACATTTACTCCAAATCCCAGCAGACCAAACCTAAACAGAAAGAGAGTGGAAATTACTCAAGGTCTTTCTGCTTAGCCATCCTTTGTTTTAATTTATTCAATGTGGTAAAATCAATGCAATGTTACATTCCCGCCTGCTGACATGTTTTGTTCATTGCCAGACATGCTTTTTATTAGCAAGGACAATATTTTAGACCTCTTCTGCTTGTGTCTCATAAAATTGCCCCAATTTCATTCTTTTTGTTGGCCAGTACACACCTGTAGCATTTTTAAGAAAATGTCAAGAGAAAAATGTTCTAGCCATTTACTTCCTAGGAAATAGTTTATGTGTCGATACTCCTTACACATTTGCTGACTGGCTGAAAGGGAAATTCATTTCTGAATGATATGCTGACATGCCCAGGAAATGGAAAACATTCAGCCATACGTGGTCTAGGCAGTCATTTATGTGTAAGGAGGTGAAAGAGTTTGAGAGAATAATTCTCCCAAATTTCATAGCCTCTAGAGAAGGCCATATGCCACAATTGTGAGAAACAGATACTTGTCATTTAAACTGTCTTCGTTGCTGTTCTCTTTTGGGAAAAAAATAATTCTGAAAAATATTTGAGATGCTCATAAAAACTGAGTCAAAAGAAAATAATTTATATTTTATAACTTGTATCTCAAATGTAAAAAAGAAACAAAAGTTATCATAAAATAGTCTTTCTAGTACATTTCAATAACTTTGTTACATTGTAATCATACAAATGACTTTGATATCATGCAATCCCAGGAAATTATATATGAGACAGAAAAAATAGTAAAGAGAACTTTTCAGTGCTGCCTGCAATCACAGAAAACCAGAGCTCGGGTAAAACGAAATAAAAGCGTATGATCCTTTTAAACTATGTTACAGTTTTATGTCTCGTAAAATTCAACAGTGATGTCACAGGACAAATACAGGCTGGTCCAGCCCTGAGGCTTTCTCTATTTCTGGACTGCAGTTTGGGCCTAGAGGTCTCTCTCAGCTCCCTCTCTCATCAGTCCAGGGAACCAACTGAATCTTGCAAGCCATTTATGAAGCTGCAGTTTGGTGGTCCCTAGGACTGTGCAATGGGAACTGCTAACTGCTAACAAGGAAGTCAAAGTAATGTGAGTCACAACCTCAAGAAGCCAACAGGCAAGGCAAAGAACCCAGGTGCCGAACTGGAAACTTGGCTTCCTGTAACTTCCTTGTAATTGAGGTTTGGGGGACGCCTCCAAAAAATTTAATAATTTAGTAATATAATAATGTAATATCTAGTTATAAACATTGCATTGAGGTACATAGCTGTTCCGTGTCAAAGAGGTAGAATATGCTGAGCCTCCATTTACAGCATACTCCCACTGAAGGTAGTAATAGAGAGCTAGGTCATAAGAAGGTTGTGAAAGCATGGACTCACAAGAGGAGAGCAGACCTCACCATTCCCAGTGCTTTTTTAACAAAACAACATTTTTGCATGTATCAGAAGAGTCCAAACTTTTCTTCAGAAAACAAAAAAATCTAGAGGCCTTCAAAATGAATTGACTATTTCAGTTGGGCCTGAAGACTTTAAGACTTTAAGAAAAGGCAAGTTTGTTAGAGTTGTTTCCACCCAAAGTTCCCACTGGGAAAATAAAATGGAGTCCACAGTTCCTTACAAATAGGCATTTAACTTTTTATATAAATGTTTTAAAGGAAGTTTATGACCTAAACTAAATTGTTAGCCAAGACATTTTAATAACTTGTTAAAAAACTTTCCATCTTTCAACCACATATCACTTCTTGATAAAGGATCCTTGGAAGAAGGCTATTGGCTGGTGATCTTATTGTTTTTATACAAACACATGAATATTATATCTATGTGTGATTTATACATTAGATTTATGTAATAAATGTTACATTGATATGCTAAATATCATACCTATATAAGAAATATATTTATATATCACATAAGCATATGTAGTATATATAACATAACTATAATTTTTAAAAACGTGTGCCTTCAGAGTTCCACAAAGACTGAAGCTGAACACTCAGAAGGTTGATGTGACTTGGTGTGGCTTTTTTTTTTAGATTCTCTTTTGGAATTGAGCACACTGTCTCCTAGCTAGCAGGACATTTCCGTTGGAATCTCCTTTACCATATTTCTAAGATTTGAAAGAAAGCTGTCTCATTGACAGGATTTCAATGATTGAAGACCATACCAAATAAATACTTTGAAAATGGAAAAGGTACTCTGGTTCAGGAAATAAAAAAGGTAGTAAGTTCCTTGACTAAATACGGAGTAATGGGGCTTCACGGATTATGCAGGTGGTTTGCTACTCTGAACCAGGGTGTGACCAGATTGTCTTGCCAACGAAAAGTCAGTATTTGACCAACGTTTTGGCTCAATGCCCTGGTAAATTAGCCTGAGTCCCACTTCAGGGAAGGAGCATGACTGAAGACGGGCTGCTGAAAACATCTCCTCCAGCTCCTTTTTTTAATCTACTTCCGGCTTCACCCTATACCACTCCTTAATTATCAATTTGGGTTCACCAACTACACGCCCTTTATTTCCTCTGGACATGTTTTCTAGTCACTGATTTTCAAATAGGGCTACTGATTAAAATAGTCAAGAAGCTAATCCCTTTAATGTAAAAACCCTAGTTGAAACTGGAAACAATCAACAGCGAAGGAAGAAAAATGATGAACTGAGTAATTACTCACATCCTGTGGTTAAAAGTTGCAGCGCTTGGAAGTGACAGCATCCTATCAATACGTATTACAACATCATGGTGTGCCTGAGGGAGTCAAGGTGCGTAGTAAATTGATCTTCTCAGTTTGGTGCGGGCACATGAGATGTAATACACATCCTGTCTCCCATTGGTTTTTACTAGAACGACCCATATTATTTATACTCAGAGTCTATGGTCTTTTCTGGCCATTCTTTAGCTGCTTTTCATGTTTACTGGACTGATGTAAAGTAGATTAAACACTAAGATGGGCCATGTTGCCTAGAGAAAAGAGCCTGAGGGTGATAGCTTTAAAAATAGATTCCTGTAGTTTTGACTTTGCATCCAACTCAGGCAAGTTACAACCTCTCAGTATCTCATTTTCTTTTATTATTTTTTATTATTAAAAACACTTTTTAATGCTTTATTTATTCTTGAAAGAGAGATAGACAGCGCGAGCAGGGGAGGGTCAGAGAGAGAGGGAGACACAGAATCCGAAGACAGGCCCCAGGCTCTGAGCTAGCTGTCAGCACAGAACCTGATGCAGGGCTCGAACCAATGAACTGTGAGATCATGACCTGAGCTGAAGTCGAACGCTCAACCCAGTGAGCCACCCAGGTGCCCCTCTCATTTTCTTTATCAGTCAAATGAGGATAATATTGCCTACCCTGCCCACTGCCTCACAGAGTGACGGTAAAAACCAAGAGAGATAATAGATATGAAAAGATTTTGAAGTTAAAAGTGCTGTGTAAAAAAAAAAAGTGCTGTGTAAATGCAAGTGATTATTATGAAAAAAAAGTTGTGGTAGGAAACTCAGCTGGAAAAACTGTAGGCTGGTGAGGCTTTAAGGAGGCTGAGAAAGAGTCCAGCCCCCTTAATTTTGCAAATGGAAAAACTTTGACCCAAAGAGTAATAAAATACACAGATAATTTCCATTATTTTTAAAATTTTACTTTAATATTTATCTATTGGTTTTGAGAGAGAGCAAGCAGGGGAGGGGCAGAGAGAGGGAGATGGAGGATTCAAAGGGAGATCTGGGCTGACAGGCTGACAGCAGTGAGCTGGATGTGTGGCTCGAACTCATGAACCATGAGATCATGACCTGAGCTGAAGTTCGATGCTCAACCAACTGAGCCACCCAGGTGCCCATCCATAATTTTATATAATAAAAATAATAAGTACAGGGCTTACTCTGGACCAGACAGTGTGCTAAGTGCTTTACATACATTATCTCATTTCATCTTTTCAATTTCCCCATTAGGGAGATACATCATTAGTAACTGGGGTTGTGATTCCAAGTTTTTGTTGCCAAAGCCAAAGCTCTTAACCAACTTGTCATGTTGTCTTATAGTTATGAACTTTTTCTTTCTGGTAGCTAATAAGCATTATAAAGCAACTTTTCTCAAGATGCTATTCAGCCAATAGATAAAAAGTTAGGGGAGTAGCAAGCCCATGTATGGTAAATTACACATATAGAACGAGGGATGTAGTCTATTAATTAAGCACTGGTTATCCTTCCTTTTGGTATTCTAAAACTACTGCCAGATACTGTAGTATAAAAGAAATACTAGTTTACTTAGTTACAATCTATAAATATCTTAACATAAACAATTGAAAATGGGAAGCTTTCATAACATAACAATTTTCTATGTTTTGCCATTTGCAGAGGTAGGAGCCAGCATCCCACACCAAATAGGTCTAACCTCTGTAATCAATAGGATATTGCAGAAATAATGAAGTGTTCAATGTAGATGGAAATTTCCAGTCCCAGTATTAGCCTCTTTTCAGAACTATAATGGACCAAGGACCTCTTTTGTGCCTCCAGTTTCTCCCCTTTTCCAAGCTGAGTGTCCTTTGTCTGTTCTACCATTATTTGCTAGGCATGGGAAGGAGGGGGCAGATAGCTTGTTGCTGGGCCTTCAGACCATGGAGCAAGTGTTTGCAGTGGGCTATACCCAAGGGTCTACACCTGTGAGGCTCTATTAGTTCCTGGGCTTGACTTCCCAGATCACATTCCGGACTTTGAGCTTATACTAGGATGAGAATTTTGGAGGCCTTGGGAAGGAGTGAATGTATTTTGCTTATTTGAGGGATAAGAATCATTGGGAACCAAGGAGAACTGTGGTAGCCAGCCTTTGTGTTGATTCTGTGAATGGTTCTTCTATTATTCATGACCTTCTGTATTCTGCTTCTATAGTGAATAACACTGACCTCTAAAATCAATACCTTATTATGCAAATCATAGACTTCAACTTTTGAGACTAGATCATGAAAGTCATTGCTTCCTATTGGATCACTTTTCTTGGAGGGAAGCCAGTAGCCATGTCAGGAGGACACTTCGTCAACTCTATGTGGAGGTCCATCTTGGGAGGAACTAAGACTTCCCACCAATAATAAGCCCTTGATTTGCCAGTAGCCATCTTTGAGAAAGATACTGGAGGACCAGGAAAGCCTTCAGATGCCCACGGCCTCAGCCAACATCTTGTTACAGCCTTATGAGAAACACTGAGCCAGAACCATCCAGTTAAGCCATTCCTGAATTCCTAAGTCTATAAGAGATAACAATTTTTTATTGTTGTTTTAAGCAGCTGAGTTTTGGAGGCTACAGAGAGATAGAACAGAATATCAAAACATGCTTACTTCAACCATTTAACTGATTTCAGAGATTATTTTTAAGCCATAATTTTAGGGCTGAGGAAGTTAAAAAGGCAGGTTGAAGTATTCATTTCAAATGTAGCTGTGTGTGTGTATGTGTGTGTTAAGCTGTTATAAATCATTATAGACCTGGATGTCCTCAGGTTTGTTTGCCTTTATTTTATTCTTACCAGTTTTTCCTGAGGTGGCCTTGAGGATGACTAGTTACCCAACTATAAATCACCAATGGAAATTGTAACAAATAGGACCACAACAGCGATGAAATTAAAAGTAATTTCTGTAACTAAATTCATTCAGAGGTTTCTAAGCAAAAATTACCTTTTTTTACTCTTCTTGATGGAAGTGATTAAGGGAATACCGTCTTCCTCAGAATTTTTAGAGGCAAAATTAAATGTGTTAAGGTATAGCCAATAATTAAAATGTAACATGAGGTTTTTCTTAGTGCTTGCCTCTCTCCCCTCCCTCCACTTTGTAAAACTTTGGAGCATTATCCTCTACCTAGAAATCAAAATTCACAAAAATCTCACATTTTTGTTTTTTGCTCTTCCTTTTATAAAAGGCCTTATTGTCTCCGTGATCAAGATTCTAAAATATTTTAGGGAAGATCGTTGACATTGGCATGGCAGGATTCATTTTGTTTGGGGGTAAAAGATCACTCAATTCATAAAATATGCTCAACACATTTTAGAAACTGTAAATTCCCCATGTCCATATGGAAAAAAAAAAAAACCAAGGTCACTGAATCAAAATAAGAGTTTATGAGATTTTTTTGAGATACTTAAAAGGGATCTATGATGTTTCTTTCTCTCAGAAACATCTCTCAGACCTTTCAAAAGAATTTCCATAGGTGATAACTTTTGTCCTAGCTGATGCCTAATTTACTTTAAGTATTAAAAAAAAAAAACCAGAAAAGCAAAAATAAAACAACTCATTGGGCTCTTTCTAAGCCTTAAACCTTTTGATTTACTGTGCTTAAAAATACACACAACCTAGATTCTCCTAATACTCCTAGCTCAGAAAGCAGAATTAGAGTCCTAAAGGTTTTGCTCTGTGGTTCAGCTCCAACTCTGTCTTTTTGAAAGAAAGGGCAAATGACTGCCCTTACTGAGAAAAGAGAATAGCTTATCTGTTGCTGAAGAGCGAGCCGTGGACAACAAAAAGGTGGATAGGAGAGGCTAAGAAATGTAGGCTATGATATTGTACAGAATAAGTGTCTAATTTGTCCCCAAATGGGAGCTGAACAAAAAAAGAAAATTGATTTCACTTTGACAGATATTATGTTACTATCAGTTAATAAACTTCTATCCAAACATAACATAGACTTTCCGTCAAATATTATGTATTTGTATTAAGTAAGAACTGATGATTGAGTTCCTGTAATACAATTGTGTCTGATTTTCATCAAAACCTGAAGATTTTTTGTTACATTTTGACCATCCTACATACATCATGGCACACGCACACATAGGCGCGTGCGTGTGCGCACACACACACACACACACACACACACACACACACACAAGCTTAGGCGAAACACTAGGCTGTTACTGAATATTTTATTTTTAACTTTTCTCATCCGTGGGAGTAACATAAAATGGACCTCTTTTGGAAATGTGATAAGGATAGAGCTGGTGCATTTTTCTTCTGCAATATTCAAAATAAATTTCCTGCATCGGCAATGACGGTGCTCTCCCCACCAAGCAAGTATACATACAAAGTATATTTATAAAGGCCCTGTCCCTACCTGTCTACCTAGATGAATTGTGCATAGGATTCCACCTATGCAACTACCACCCTGAAGATAATGAGAAGCTCCCTTAGCTCCTTTCCGGTCAGCAACTAGACACCTTCACCCCAAGGTAATAACTATTCTTGTTATAATCACCAAAGATTGGGGTTCCATGGCCACTTTTTAAGATACAGTAAATATTAAAACCTCATAAATAATGTATTTATGTTGTTTCATGGCTTATATTAGTTGGAGGTGATCACTATAAAGCTTCTGAAGAAACATTTACCATAACATCTTCTTGTAGGATTCTGCTTTCTTGTTATTCTGAGGATACACGGAGAGCATTGGAGACTTAAAAGTCCATGCTTATTTATGGGGGAGAAATGAAAATGCACATTTTGTATGGTATAAAAGAAAGTTTACTTTTGTGCCATGGGTGATACTTGGACCTTGTAAATAGGTAGGATCATGTTGTTCAAGGTCATGATGAATAAAAGTAGAACCACACTTTACAGTACCAAGTAGTCATGCATTTCTTTTTAATGACAGCAAGAAATCTAAAACCCAGACATGCAAACTTCCCAGACAAACTGGCAGAGACAGAGAGAGATGAACATTTTTCAAAAAATCTAAACACTATTTTGAATTTTGTTGTTGTTGTTTTGAAATCACTTCACTTAGCTTAACCTTTATATATTAAGGGTGATTAACCCTGTGCACTTTATGTTCAGAATGTGCTTTGGCTGATACTTGCTCGGTTGAGAGAATACTGTCATTGCTGATGCAGGAAATCTATTTTGAATATTGCAGAAGAGAAATGCACCAGATATATCCTTATCACATTTCCAAAAGAGGTCCATTTTGCCTTATTCCTAGGGAAGAGAAAAGTTAAAAATAAAATACCCAGTAAAAGCTTACTGTTTCACCTAAGCCTTTGTAAATAGCCTGCAATTTAGAGACAGTGAATTAAGAATTCCATGTTGAATTAGAAATTAAAAATAGATGCAGTAGTGAGAAATGTATTTAAGGCCCTGCCTACACTGCAGCAAAAATTGTGTTTGCAAAAATTAGGATGGTTCTTGCTAGCATGCTGTTAACACAATTTCTCTGGCCAGGGAAGATAAAAATATAAGAGATTTTCTTGGTGTATTATTTTAAAAATCGTATTGACTTTCTTACTCCTATAAATGCTAATGCATGTATTTTTTTTCAGCATGCACTTATGTTTTTGTCTGTTTTATAATGAATTAGATTGAAGGGAGTATGAATTAGTGACATTTAACATACATGTGATATTTCATACAGTATAACCTTATATCAATAGGTTTGAGTTCAATTTTCATGATCAGTTTTACATGTAGAGTCCTAAAGTGCACCTCCAGTGAAATCATTAATAGAGGCTTGTTGAAATTATGATACCATTGTCCAGAAAGAAAATGGCATGATCCTTCTGCTTATACACACATATATAAGCAGGTATAAATTTTGAAATATATAATCAGGTAATACAGGAGACCACTTCTATAAGAGCACATAACTGAGAATTATATACCCCCTAATATCTTATTTCATATGAGTAAACACTGCTCACAAATTAAAGCATGACAGTGTTTTCTCAATAGATCTCAGAAAACTATCATTTGCCAGAATATATATACTTAATATCTCCATATATTCTAGAGGGGGAGATTCTTGACATCATTGAAATAAGTTTAAGTGAACACATTTATCATTTTTGTCCCCTAAACTTCAGGAAGGATCTTTTACTCTTTATTAGCTCTAAGACAGGGCAATCTCTTGATAATTAATTCATGTGTAAGGTTTGTCTAAATTAACAACCCTATCTTCTAAACTTACCATTTATATATTTTATTGCCTGGGTCCCTGCCTCTCATCTCAAAACTGTGAGATGCTCATCATCTGATCATTTGAAAAGTTGTTTTTGTGTTTTGTTTTGTTATGCTTTGCTTTGTTTTGCTTTCACACTGATTCTTTCTTCACACTTAAATGGGCCAGCACAGTGGTCTTCCACTTTCCTATCTCCCACTTTTCATAACTCAGTTAACTCCACTTTAGCTGGTGTTTGCTATGTACACAACATCCTCTTTAATTGCATTCCTCTCTCAGCTTTATTCCAGCTCTTTCTTGAGAAAGAAACCTCTTACAATTTTTTTCACTCTTGGACTCTCCCCTTCTCTTTGTAATCTCAAAGATAATGTTCATCACACTCTTACAGTGGAAAGTCATGAGTTTTAAAGTAAGAGTAATTATGACGAAGAATATTTCCTTTGCCTTCTTAAGCTCTTGAAATATTCAGAAGTTCCCAACAGCCATTTTACAAATCTCTACCTAATTCCAAATATTTTATTTTATTTTATCTTATTTTTAAATGTTTTATTTATTTTTGATACAGAGAGAGACAGAGCATGAGAGGGGGAGGGGCAGAGAGAAAGGGAGACAGAATCGGAATCAGGCTCCAGGCTCTGAGCTGTCAGCACAGAGCCCAACACAGGGCTTGAACCCACGAACGTGAGATCATGACCTGAGCCAAAGTTGGGCACTCAGCTGACTGAGCCACCCAGGCACCCCCAAATATTTTAATAAAGCCAGCTTTTAGTAAGAAATCATATTAAGCAATATTGCTTTCTGTTTTATTTCATATTTCATTACTATTATGGGAATAGTGCTTCTTTATTTTTAAATATATAGTGTGTGTGTGTGTGTGTGTGTGTGTGTGTTTGTGAGAAAAAGAGAGAGAGAGAGCACATACATAGAGGAACACAAGTGGGGGAGGGGCAGAGGGGGAGGGAAAGAGAGAATCTTAAGCAGCCTCCATGCCCAGTGGGGAGCCCAGATGAGAGGCTCCATCTCATGACCTTGAGCTGAAATCAAGACTTGGGCACTCAACTGACTGAGCCACCCAGATGCCCCAAATTATGATCTAAGTAGGCATTAATGGACTAGCCTTGACTCTTACTATGCACTCATTCCTAATCTTTTACCTGGAAGTGTACAATAGCATACAGCTTAGCTGTTCTCCCTGCGCCTGTCTTTGCTTTTCCTGTTATTTTTATTTAACTCAACAATTGGAGTGATTATTTAAAAGTGTCAACAGAACCTGCTGCTCCTGTGACCTCAAACTTCCAGAGGTACCGGATTTTGAATAAAATCCAAGGACTTCATAAAATATGTAGCCCCGTAGATGTTAAATAATGTGGCCCTGTATCACTGCTCCAAGCTTATGCCCTTCCATCCTTCCTTCTCACCACACTTCAGACAAACAACTATTTTCTATTCTTCCAAAAACACCAAGTTTGTTCACTTCCTCTAGAAGACTCCCTCCAGATTTCCTGTAGATTGCACATATGTCACTTGAGACTGGCTGAAACTTCAGGTAATTCTTGAATAGCCAGGTGGTGAAGGACTGAATTATATGATAGGGGCCTGATCAAAGAAAGAAAAATTTGGAAATAACTAACACATAGATAATGCCAAGACAGAGTTTGTCTGACTGTCTAGGAGAAATCATGAGAGAGAGTGAAGACAGGGAAACTGTCTTGGAATGACCTACAGTAAAGGGACTTGGGAGAGGAGCCAGTGAAGGAAAGAAGGAGGCAGGAAGTAAGAGAATCCAAAAGTGCAATATTGTTGAAAATCTGTGATGTGGGAATTGGAGGGGGAAAAAAAAGGAAGAAAAATAATAGATAATAATCAAGTCAAATATAACAAAGATTAGTAAATGTGAGGACCAAGGAAAAAGCCATTGACTGTACTGATTTATTGCATTGCTTGAGTTTGGAAAATATCTTTTGTCCTTAAAATATTTGTCTTAACTAATGAATTTTTTCAGCAACTTTTTGAAATATCCTGTATATTTATGGAGCAAACTTTCTATATGCCCAACACTAATCTTATTTTGAGATTCTTATTTGTTCTTGATCGTATGCACAGAAGTAAGAAAGTCTATCCATAATCCCATTGTCCCTTGTAGGTTTCTATGAAATTGTTGGTTGTAAAAGATAAAAGCCATGATGTCTAAAGGATTTGGGGTTATCAAGAGATAGTCACAGAATAAGACTCAAATCAGAAAGAAAATAAATTTGTTTAAGTTAAAAATATCTTGTATGCTTTGGCTGACAAGTCTATAGAGCCAAGTTGAAATCATCTAAAAACATTACCACAAAACCCTCCTGGGATGTCATAGACTAAATCAGCATACCTATTAGTAAAAGAACCACTTTTTATCTACTGTATTATGGAAGTCCTATACTCAAGCAAAGTTATAATTATATGTAATTAACTTTTCCATTTTCAACTAATTAAATTTAAAAAAGACCTGAAAACCCATTATCCCTGAGTGTACTGAAGCTTGAATGTTTGAACATTTAATCAAAAAAAAGCATATCAATTTTGGCTTCTTCTTATCCCTCTTGTTAACAAAAATAGTCCCCTGGCTCTAGAATAGAAATGCCAGGCTTTGAAATTAGGTGGTGTTAGGCTGAGTATCAATTTGCTGTCATACTTTTGACATGCATTTCTAAATTCAGATCTCGAAGGATCTAAAGCAGTGTAATTTGTGGATTGAAAACAACATAATTAATATAAAATGATTCAAAGAATCAAAATAAAACAGAAGATAAGTCCTCTCTATGACATCTAAACAAAGACACATGAAAATGTATCGCATCCTCACCAGTTGACAGGATGTGGTCTCGTGTATATATTTATTCATCTAATTTACCCATTCTTATGTCTACTAAGAACCAGACTGCTTATCAAATGTTACTAACGTTAGAATTTTAGACAAAAAATTCTGTGCTATAGATGGGGAAACATGAGAATTCCTTACATTTTAACATGATACAATCCCAAATAGAAAGAGCACAACTTTTCCATCAAGGTGGACTTTATTTACAAAATACAAATTAAAATTAATCATGGATGAATACCTAATATTGTAGAAGGGAGGAATTATTGTTCTAAAAAATGACTTTTTGATACAGAAATATTCTAAATGAAAAAGTTTACAAAAATAATGAATGATATTTTGTGTGGATGTATGCAAAAAAGGGATATATGTATTAAATACTGAAATGACATACACCAAAACACAATATATTGGGATTACAGGTTAATTTTTTTCTTTTTTGCATTTTATGAATATTCTGCAATGTACCTGTATTACTTTGATGTTCATTTTATAATATTTTGTGAAACTATGTGTCTGGCACTGTGTAAGACAGTGTATCGAAAAGTAAACCAAATAGACACATCCTTGCCTATATAATGCTTGTATTTAAAGCATATGGTTTATTTTAAAACTTTTATTTCCTACTGGTTAAGAGCACAGACTTTGGAGACAAATTTCTTGTAATCAAATTTCTTGCCACTCACTAGGTAGGTGTGACTTCAGACAGGTTACTTAATTTGCTCAATGCTTCAGAGAACTCATAAATAATAGAGAGATAATAATACTGATCTCATAGAATGTGTTGAGAAATAAGTGGGCTGATACCTGCAAAGCCCTTAAATCAGTGCCAGCATCTGGTAAACCTTTTGCAAGTGTAAGCTGTTATTATCACTATTATTACTATTAATTATACTTTTAAATCCCTGATAATACATGGATGAAGAGTTTCATTGCTTCTTTATTTCAAAGGAGATAGCTAAGCAGGCAAAAACAAAGCATTAATTCTACAGAATCTATAAAGTACAATGGAATCCAAGGAGTGGTAGTTTTACTGAGAAAAGAGAACTTTAATATAATCAAAACCTTATTATGAGGAGTGTGTTGAAATTTTACTGTTGATCATTGCAGGTACAATAGTGCATTAATGTTTCCATTTTTGGTTTATACAATAGTCAGCACACATCTGGCCTATCAGAAAATAAGGAAAGTTTTTCCTGCCCATCTTTAATATGAGAAGAATAATTTTACTTAATGGACTTGATAGAAATTGAAGTTACAAGATGTGAGGAAGAAAGGATGCTTTGAAGATATAATGTAATTATTATTTAAAAATATGTATAATTTCTGTGTCTCTATTACCAGGTTTAATTGATAACTGTGCTTACCATGCTCTCTTATATGCAGTTTAGAGCTGTGAAAATTGCCAGTTACTTTTTTTCAAATTGCTTCTTGAATTTTCATTTTTAAAAAAAATTTTTAATGTTTTTAATTTATTTTTGAGAGACAGAGAGAGATAGTGTGAGCAGGGGAGGGTCAGAGAGAGAGGGAGACACAGAATCTGAAGCAGCCTCCAGGCTCTGAGCTAGCTGTCAGCACAGAGCCTGACGCGGGGCTTGAACCCACAAACCATGAGATCATGACCTGAGCTGAAGCTGGACGCTCAACTGACTGAGCCACCCAGGTACCCCAACTTCTTGAGGTTTTCAAATTTTATCCTAATGGGAGTAAACAGAGTTGGTAGAATGGTATGAAGGATAGGAGTATTTTGCCTTTAAAGTCAAATTAGCAAATTTTATTTTTCAAAATAAAAAAAAGAAGAAAAGGGGGGAAAAAGAAGACAATTTCTCAGTTATGTGTTTGCAAATGAAAACTAACCTGAAAAACTGAGCCTGATGGTTACATACTATTTCTTATAGTCATTTATTATTCAGTCATTTATCATTAACTACTTATGCTAGAGTCTTATTCAGTGCTTTGTTGAGCCATTCCTTTTTTTTTTTTAACGTTTATTCATTTATGATAGACACAGAGAGAGACAGCGCCAGGGTGGGGGAGGGGCAGAGAGGGAGGGAGACACAGAATCCAAAGCAGACTCCAGGCTCTGAGCTGTCAGCACAGAGCCTGATGTGGGGCTCCAACTCACAAACTGAGATCATGACCTGAGCCGTAATAGTTGAATGCTTAACAGACAGAGCTATCCCGCCCCTTGTTCAGCCATTCTTACTGAGAACTTCTTTTGTGCAAGCAGTGTACTAAATCTAGCTTCTCTGTCAACAAAGATGAATAAGATGTAGCCACTGCCCTCAAGAAGCTTACAGTCTAGAAGGAAAACAGACATGAAAAGAAGTCATTCCTGTTCAGTATATTATTACTAGAGAATAGTTTAGAAGAAGCCATATATTTCTTCCTGGCAATGAATATGTGAAAGATTTTCATGGCATCATTTGTTATCATAAAACTTCTGGAGAACCCCCACATTTCTATGCATATTAGCACTGGTTTCTATAATGCATGCAGGATCTAGCGCAAGAATTAAATCGGAGGATCATATAATGAGGTCTGCAGAAAGACTGTTATTTCTAGGCAGGGCATTTTCTGGTGTTCACATCTTCATCTGCTGTGCTCATTTCTTGATGGATTTTTAAAGCCTTCTCCCCTATTTCCACTATCCTATGTGTGACCCCCTCTTATCAAATGGTGTAAAACTTATAGTTACTATAAATAAGTCAAACAGAAACATTAATTTTTTGAGCAAAACTATATCAATAAAGATATAACATTGTTAGAACTCCAAAACAGGGTATAAGACCTCTACAAAAAGGGACCATTGTGAATAGGGTAATGATCTCTCTTTAAGCTGGTATATGAGGCACAAACTTCCTAATTATATCATGGATCAAAGTCTTAGTCCACTACAAATATAACAAACATAGCCTTCCACTGTTTACAGTCTAATCACATCTTCTATCCTTAAAAACTGAATGTTACAGCTTTGTGATAAACTATTTCATATAAACTGACACATATACAAAGCAATGATTTCTTATATCTAAATTATCTTATTCAAAGAGTCCCACTAGAGTATGTAAAAGAACAATCTATGATAATTTTATTTGGAGCTTAATGTCAATTCTCATTCTTGGTTTTAAGAAAAATAAGAGTCTATATTTTTGATCTCCATTTTGATGTCACTTGGCAATTTCTCCCCCTTTATGCAAATTTAAAGATTAAATATTTTTTAATTGGCAAAATCACAAGCAAAATGAATACAGAACAACAAAGGGACCACCCAGAGTCAGAACAAACGTCTCACAAATTTCTTCACATGAAAGGAATTAGATAGAAATTGCTATGAGTTCAATACAGAAATCTATATGCAAAATGAGAATGAGTGCTTCTGTTTAAGAATTCTGCTTTATGGTTTATTACATGAAATGTGAATTTAAAGAGTTTTTCAATGTGTCTAGTAATTCTAGAGTAAAGACTCTTCAGAAAGAAACTGAAATAAAATCCTTCAATTATATAATGAAAGGAAGAAATAGCTATTAATCTTTCCCAAAATGACAATATTACCTATCTTTCTTCATCATCCCCACCTCCCACACTTCCCACTCATAAAGCTGATAATTCCTTATTATATGGGCACAAATAGTGGGATCTAGGTAGATCAGTCAAATTGGACAAAATGTTCAAGTCACTATGGTCAGATCGGCCCTGAGAAACATTAGGATATTTGTTATGCACAAGGACATTTTTCCATAGTATTTTTAATAGAATATGATTGTTTTTGACATTTGCTTCTATTGTGATGGTCAGTTTTATGTGTCAATTTGGTTGGACCATGGTACCTAGATATGTGGTCAAACATCCTAGATGTTTCGGTGAGGGTGTTTTTGAATGAAATTAACATTTAAATTGGTGGACTTCAAGTAGAGTGTATTGCCCTCCATAATATAGATAGGCCTCATTCCATCAGTTGGAGCCCTAAATACTAAAGACTGACCTTCCTTGCTCAAATGAGACTTCTGCCCACATATGGTCTTCACACCTGAGCTATAAACTGACTCTTCTCTTGTTCTTTAGCCTCATGGCCCACCCTGTCTGTATGTATACATCTTATTGTACATATCCCGGTCTGTTCCTCTGAAGAATCTCAATACCGTTGTCTAGATAAAATTCTGATATCAAATGCTGGAAAATTATAGATATGACATATATAATGGGACCAGAGTGAGACATTGTCAGAGTGTGGTCAGAGAAGTGGGTGAACAAATTAATGTATGGTCTATCCCCTTTTATTATGGAATATAGTTAGTGCAGAGGCTGGGAAACCCAAACTCCTTCAGGTGGCCTTGCCAGCATGGAGCAGATAGAAGGTCCCCACTGAAGACGGCAGTGTGTCCTGTGGGGTGTGGTAAACAGATACTGAATCTAGTCTAGGTTCCCTTTTCCTCCTCCCCATTCTCATTTTTTTCTTCGTAAGTTAATACTATACTGGTCAAATATATATATGTATATTTACACACATACACACACACACACATATGGAAACCACATCAGGTTATTAAATTTTTGACCCCAAATAAATTTGAACTTGAAATTTCAAAGGAGCTTGATCTCACAGATATTGACATCAGACTGATCCAGAACAATGTAAGGCCATATTTTGTTAAGAAGTAGCAAATCTAATAAAGGACAAGGAGAAGAGCATTATAGCCTGGGTCTGTGAGGGCAGAGGCATTAGAAAGACCAGAGGGAGTGAGGAGGAGACACAAAAACAGTTACATGGAAATATTATTAGAACCCCTGTGCTTGAATTGGAAGGTTCTATAGGTCCAAATCCTCCAAAAGCTAGTGACTTTCCCAAGTTCACCGCCAGCTCTGTGTAAGGATATTAGGAAATAGGAGAGTTAACCAGGACAGATGCAGAATTTAGTTTGCTCTAAGGCAAGAATTAGGTATGAGTCCAGCCCTCTTCAACCATTAGTCCCCTGAGAGCTTATTTATGTACGAATAACAGTTTTATCACAGTGACTTGTACAAAGTAGATGTTTGATAAACACCAGTTGTTTAAAATAGAACTTAATAATAAATAAGCACTCAGCTTGCTTGCCAAGGCCTTGTCAGTCTAACAGTAGAAGAAGGGAAGTTCCTGTTAGACACAGGGATAGCTTTGGGGCAGTGAGCCCTGAGGCATACCGCCGCGCATGGCACCAGGCCAGGACTTGTCTCAAAAATATCCCTCCCTTAGCACACTGCATGAGCTTTTAGTTTTTTGGGTTTTTTTTTTTTTTTTTTTTTTGGTTTTTTTTTTTTTGAGACAGAGACAGAGCACAAGCGGGGGAGGGGCAGAGAGAGAGAGGGGACACAGCATCTGAAACAGGCGCCAGGCTCTGAGCTGTCAGCTCAGAACCTGATCCTGGGCTTGAACTTAGGGACTGGGAGATCATGACCTGAGCTGAAGTCGGACCCTTAGTGGACTGAGCCACCCAGGCATCCCTTTTTATTTTTTGATTTTATGCAACATTCCAAATTACCCCACCTGGAGACTCCATTTAGTTAGGGCACCCCCCCACCCACATTTTTAGGGTTAATGTGACATGAGTTAGATGAAATAAAGCGATTGAAATTAGGTAGCTTTTTCCTATCCACTAGCTGAAATCTTTATTTGTAGAGATGGGTGATTTTTTGGTTAATTTTGGAGTAGGAAATATTTTAAGAGGAGAGACAGCAGGATGTCACAGTAAATTGCGAGAACAATCAATAAAAGGGGGAGGGCTGGGCAGAGGAATTTAAGTGCACATGTCAATGACTCATTAAGGTAATCTAAGATCTTGTCACTCAAAGTATGGTCTGAGGACCCCCCTCTGGCCTCACCCAGTAGCTTGTTAGAAATGCTGAATCTCAGGCTCCACCCTGGGCCTACCAAAGCAGAGCCTGGGTTTTAACAAAACCCTCAGGTGCTTTTATGCTCATTAAAGTTGGAGAACCCCTGCTCTAAAAAACTACTTTTTATTTCCAAATATCACCTAAGGGAGTCTCTGTGCTAGGAAAGTCAGGAATTGCTTCTAATCTTCCTTCTGTTCCAAATGACTTCCGACTTCTAGAAGCCAGGGCTCATGCCTGTGCTGTTACTAATGTTTTTGAATTACCTTGTGGGTTAAGTAGGTTTTGAAACTGGCCTAAGAGTCAAACTAAGGCATGCAATATAGCACCTGTAGGGAAATGTGTTTTGATCTGGATAGTTAAACTACAGTAAGCTATCAGAACATGATACCTTTATACACTTTAGTTGCCTTTAGTCACAGGGAAGTATTATTCTTAGTTCAGGGACAAAACTAAATTTTCATGCACCAACCCATAAACGGCAGAGGTAGCAACATTAGAATTTTTATATTCAGATGTCTGTGACAGTGAGAGAAAATCAAATATCTAAACAAAAAAATTCCCTCAATATCATAAATTTGTGTATGCTAAGTCATGCTAAAAAACTTAAAATTTTCCATTGAATGAAAAATAAAAGAAAAAAACAACCAATGAGTGAGAAGATAATATTTCTTTCTAGATGGCTCATGGCTTAGAGACAGAGTGAAATCTTATCTATCCCTAATATCCAGAAATGTGCCTGGAACAAGGAAAAGTCTCATTAGTTGTGAATGAATTAATAAATGAGCAAATCAATACTTAGTATAATGCCATGTTTAGGTAGATTCTGGGGTATTAGAGTGGCTCAGTGGGTTAAGTTTCTAATTCTTAATTTCGGCTCAGGTCATGATCTCATGGTTTGTAGGTTTCAGCCCCTCACTGGGCTCTCCGCTGTCAGCACAGAGACAACTTAGGATCCTCTGTCTCCCTCCCCCTCTGCCCCTCCCGTTTTCACTCTCTCTCAAAAAAATAAAATAAACATTAAAAAAAGTAGATTCTGAGAAAATGTTTGTAAAATCAACGTAAATGTACAGGAATATACGAAATCAAAAAAATTATCCAATAAAGAGAAGGAGATGAGTCAGGGTGACTGCACATATATGCTAAATCAAAATGGCAGATTTTATGGCTCATGGCTCAGAGATGAAGATAGAAAGTGGAAAAAAAAATTTTAATGCACATTTTTGTTTAGATGTAATGAAATAGTCTCTCAGCAATGGAGGTAAAATTTGTAAAGAATTACCAAAATGAATTAATTTTCTTTGACGATAATCTCTCTTATGGAGTACTGCCATCCATGTTCATTGTCAAAATTTTAAAATCTAAAAATATACGAGAATAAAACCAACTTGCTGGTAACTGTGCATTTTGAATATTTTGTTCTAAGTCATATCTTCCAAGATGTAAGATTGGACTTAAATCATTATAACAAAGTTAACCCAAGAGTTACAGATCCTAAACTAAGTCTTTTTAAGATTTCTAATACATAAGTCTCCTGTAGCAAATCCATTAAATACCTGAAATGTGAATGTTTTCATAAGCCTTTACCTTTAATCCGATTCAGATCGACTCAGAAATTTGACAAGCTAGTCAGTTTTATGAATGGAGTGAAACCTTAATAGATTATCACTGTCACCAGTAGCTAAGGACAGGCTGCTCTTCATGTTTATTTTTCCTGAAACTGAATTTAGGATTCGAGTTTGCCTCTCACCGGTCTGTGTATAGTAAGCATTTCTTTCTTTCTTTCTTTTTTTTGTTTATTTCTTTTTTTCTTTTATAGTTTATTAGTAAGCATTTCCCTCTAAACAAGAATCCAGCACCTAAATCATTCTGGTGTTTACCCTTAACAGCAGCACAGTTGATCGCAAGGGCTATATCTCCAAGAAACTAACCGCTTGAATCTGTGTACTTGGACTCTCTTTTGAGTAGAAGTAGTCATTGCTTTATTTATTAGTCATTGTTTTTTTTTGTCTTAAAACTACTGCTGTTAAGAAGTGCCCCTCTTAAGCCTAATACACTGCTATTGTGTGAATGGTGTCCAGAGTCCATATTTACACTAAGCATACTTTAAATACACAAAGTGTCCTCTCTGCCACTGAAGTCTTTACCGTTCCAGAACAGATTGCCATATCTTTGTGTCTACATCAATACCCTAACTAAAAGATGTTGACTGAGTGCCTACTGTGAGGTAGGCACTTTGGTACCTGGAATATAGCCATGAACACGACAGGCTAGGTCACTAGGTCACGGCTCTCAGGGAACACGCAGTCTAGACAGGCTGAGAATGGCAGAAAAGGGACAAAAGAAAACCCAACCAAATAAACTCTTCAACAGAAACAAAACAAAACACAAATAAGGAAATACTAGTTAAGGAGAAGTGCTGTGATAACAATAAAATAACTTTAGATTGTGTTCTCAGAAGACGTTCATCTCAGGAGATTACATTTAACCCGAAATGCAGAGAAGATGTCAGGCAGGCAAGCAAAGCATCTGGGGGAAAGAGCGTTCCAGGCAGAGGGAGAACTTCTAATGATAAAGCCTTACAGTGAAGGAAGAGGACTGGTCTTGCTTACAAAGAGAAAGAAGTGAGCATGGAAGATAGTGATTGGAAAATGAGGTCTGAGAGGTAGGCAGGAGCAAGATCACAGGGGGCTTGACAGGCAGAGGTAAAGGCTCTGAAATTTTTTTCTAACTGAAAATAGGAAACCTTTGCTATAGTTTAAATATAGGAATGATACGATCAGATTTAGGACTTAAAAAGATGACCCCACTGTACTGTGAAGGATGGATCGTAGAAGGGCAAGGTTGTCCAGGAAAAAGGCAATAGGGCTTTGGACAGGGTGGTGGGAGTAGACAGGGAGTGAACTGAGTGTATTTTAAAAAACGACTTGGAGGTAGAGCCAATAGAGGCACCTACAAAATGCACAAATTTCATAGCTTTTTACAAGAATATGCTATTCTATTCCTAATACCAAAATTAATATTATTAGAATTCTGTTGACATTTGTGGACCAGACTGGTTCACAGCATCAATGTCTTCATAATAAAGTCTAGTAGACTTATAAGGTTCCTTCCCCTATGCCTCTGGGAAATAAGAAACCTCATAACTCACCACCTTTTTGAGCAGTGTGGGATAGTTTTACAAAAATGCATGATTTACTGTTTGCCTCTGAGCTCTTTGAGAGCAGGGACTATGAAAAGTTTATTTATCACCTAGGCTCAGCACAGAATACACAATAGATTCCTCATAAATACATATGCCATAAGTGAATAAAAGCTGACATGTTAAATTTCATTTAAAAATTTCATTTCACTTCTACCTACATAAACTTTACATGAGCTCCTTAAAATGTATCCCATTTGCTATTTTGCCACTCAGGTAAGATTCTTTTTTGTTCAGGAGAATTCATGTTAATGTCTACTTTGGGATTATTTGATAATGTAGTATTTTATTTTTAAAACATTGAATTAAATTGATGTCCTATACATGGATAACTGTATTTACAGTTTGTATTACTTTGCTAGGGCTGCCATAACAAATGCTATAAACTGAGTGACTTAAACAACAGAAATTTATTTTCTCACCATTCTGGAAGTTGAAGATGGATGTCAGCAGGTTTGGTTTCTTAGGCCTCCCTCTTTGGCTTGTGGATGGCCACTTCCCACTGTGTCCTCGCACGCCTTTCCTCTGTGTGCAAGTATGCCCCTCATGTCTCTCTGGGTGTCCGAATTTCCTCTTTCTTTAAGTACTCCAGTCAGATTGGATTAGGGCCTCATTTAATTTAATTTAATTTTTTTAAGTTTTCAAACTATTTTGTTTTAATTTTTTTTCTTTTATAGTTTATTGTCAAATTGGCTTCCATAGAGGAACACCCAGTGCTCTTCCCCACAAGTGCCCCCCTCCATGCTCATTGCCCTCCTTCTCCTCTTCCCCTCCCCCATCAGCCCTCAGTTTGTTCTCAGTATTCAAGAGTCTCTCATGGTTTACCTCCCTCCCTCTTCCCAACTATTTTCCCCCCTTTCCCTCACCCATGATCCTTTGTTAAGTTTCTCCTGTTACACTTATGAGTGAAAACATATGGTATCTGTCCTTCTCTGCCTGACTTATTTCACTTAGCATGACACCCTCGAGTTCCATCCACATTGCTATGAATGGCCATATTTTGTTCTTTCTCATTGCCATGTAGTACTCCATTGTATAGATAAACCATATCTTCTTGATCCACTCATCAGCCAATGGACATTTAGGCTTTTTCCATGTTTTGGCTATTGTTGACATTGCTGCTATGAACATTGGGGTACATGTGCTCCTATGCATCAGCATTTCTGTATCTCTTGGGTAAATCCCTAGCAGTGCTATTGCTGGGTCATAAGGGAGTTCTATGGATAGTTTTTTGAGGAACCTCCACACTGTTTTCCAGAGCGGCTGCACCAGTTTACATTCCCACCAACAGTGTAGGAGGGTGACAAGGACCTCATTTTAACCGAATCACCTTTTTCAAGGCCCTATCTCTAAATTCAGCCACTGTCTGGGGTCCCAGAGGCTAAAGCTTCCACACAAATTGGGAAGAACACAACTTAACCTATATTTCTTTGTTATAAATGCTAATTCATTAACAATAAGAAACTAGACACATTGTTTCAGCGATGACTGTATGCCTGTCATTAGAACACACACATGCACGCACACATACACACACACACATGCATGTGCACTAGCCCCAAAAGGTAAACAGTATTATTTACTGGGGAAGAATCTGAGGCTGAGAGAAAACAAATTGGTCAAGATCCCAGAGAGAAGATGGGGGCGGGGATTTCAACCCAGATCTCTGGGACTCCAAGGCCAGCTCTTTTAACAACTGTAGAGTGCTGTCATCTCTAATAGAATGATTGTGAATGTATCTAATAAAAGAGTGAATTTAAAGTACGTGGCACAGTGCCTGACACATAATGACTCGGCAAATGTCAGGTTACTTCCCCCTCACACTACAGGCTTAAAGGACAATAGCATTTAAATCACCTCTTTCTGGCTCTCCTAGCTTTTCTGGGATGCCAATTTGGAATCCACTTCTTTAAAAAGACTGGCCATAATGGTTATTTCTCTCGACTCAGTGTCAAAGCCTGTTCGCTATTTCAGTAGATGCCTCTGTGTACATAGGAATTCATAGGAGCTAGATAATGAAAATGCTTTTAAATATAAAAATAGTTTTCACAATTCTAATGCTTAGCAACTAGCATTAAAAAGGGAAAGAAAAGCACAGTAACATTCCTTTTCCTTTAAAGACCATTCTGTTTATAAAGCCATCTCTAGCTGTGAGTGCTTTAAATCTGCAGGAATTAAGGCAAAATATAATAAACCCCAAGTTTAACCTAGCAGTAAATTAACTATTCAAGACCCTACCATGCATGTATTCACCAATTTTTAGAGGTAAAGGTTTATGGTAAAATGAAATGTATATGCTGAAATGAAAATCAACTCTGAACCGAGAAAATACCCAACAGCTTTAGAAATGCAATCAAAGAGAATTTGAAACAGAATTTCTCCTTTTGTGATTTCGCCGGTTACTGCTATGCATGCGATCTCAAAATGCCCAACAATAATAATAATAATCAAGGCTTGTTTATGAAATCTGTAATCTATTTTAAAATGTCCCAGCATAGCTGCCATGATAACACATATGTGGCCGTTGGTTTCAGCTTTAACCCAAAGGGCAGTCAGTTGCCTTAATAGAGATTCCAGAGATGGGAGGCAAGCAATTTATCAGAAAATGCCACTTTTCGGAGGGAACCAGCCCAAGAGCTTTAGCTCTGTGTATCTCAACACCTGAGACTTGGCTAATTAGCATACTAAATGTGAGAAGTGGTTTTTATCTGGGAAATTCATGGTTTATTTATAGGTAAGATGAATGTTAGAAATGGGCCATCATTGGTGATGTTAAAGGTATTCATGGATTGCTAAGGTGTTTTAGAAGCACTTTCCTACTTTTGTATGTATCTGGTGAATCCTGAAAATCATGCCAGTGTGGAGCGCTGTATGGAGAGGCCAAGGCTGGACTCTGAGATGATCTTGTGTCCATTCAGAGTTCTGCAGTTTACTGGCTGTCCCCATCAGACTGTAAAGGACAGAATCCTGCCTGTGGGTTTTTTGGTTTTGTTTTTGTTTTTTATCCATCTAGAGTAAACTTCCAAGCAGAATATATAAAGAACTCTGCAGGTACATCTTTAAGCTTTAGAAGCTGCTTGTTATTAAGTATTTGTTAAATTAATGTCTATATGTATGGCAAAATTGGGTCTGAGATTTATTTTTAATTATAAAGTGGTAGCCAGTTTGTTGGGAAGGTGTCAACCTTTCCCCCTCAAGGTCTTGTGGGGTCAGATAGAATTCAAGATATATATGTGTATAACCCAAGTGGCTTAAGTCACTCAGGACAGCATTTTAGGTAATACTTTTTATTTCATTAAAAGAATTTTTTTTGATGTTATTTATTTTTGAGAGAGAGACAGAGCGCAAGCTGGGGGAGGGGCTGGGGTCACAGAGAGAAGGAGACACAGAATCTGAAGTAGGCTCTGTCAGCACAGAGCCCAACATGGGCCTCAAACCCATGAACTGTAAGATCATGGACTGAGCCAAACAAAGTCAGATGCTTAACCAATTGAGTCACCCAGGTGCCCCTTTTTATTTTGATTTTAATCTTTAATTTTCTCTGACAATGTTGAGATGACTCATAAAGAATAAAATATATTAACCTTATTAATTATGTGATTCTAAATAGACCCTTAATAATACTCAACATGAAACCACTTGAATGAATATTTTCCTTATTTCTTATTCAATTAACACTCTTTTACATCTTTTCAGATAATAGGAAAAATTGCCTTGAGAATTTAGATATTATACATTGAGAAAAGCTTTGTCCTCAAGGCAAAGAATTCAGAAAGAAAAAAGCAGAAACTAGTGCGTTAGCCTTAGTTAAATTTCATAAACCATTTTGTCCTGGATTTGGTTGCTTTTGCCAAATTTTTCCCTCATTAAAGCCACAGGTCCTATGAAGGGAATTTAATGCATATGTTATAAATGTTTTATAAATATGTTTTACTAGTAGAGATTACTAAGCTAAGGTAACCATGCCTAAACATGAGCCCATTATAAAACAAGCCACTGGATTGTTTTAATTAGTCAATCACTTTCCTAAAGTATGATGAAATGGAATTTACATACAGAGGAAATGGATTTTAGTTGAACCATGAGGAATGGAGGTTGAATATACTTATCACCCATGAGATTTATGAAGCCTTACAATATAGGGAAGGCTTAGAGATGTAAATTCACTAGACAAATAAAAATGCAGAGTTGGAAGGGGATTTTGGCAAGTAGCAACCTCATTTGGCCTTAATTTCTGCTTCTTTAAATTTAAGAGTTGCTGTATGCTGTTGAATCCCAACCTATTAATATTAAGGACCACCTTTATTATTCACTTACTCACCATGGGCCCTATATTTTGAAAATTTTGCTAACCAAGTTGCATCTAATGACTAATAAATCCTTTCTCAGATTTTTATTAATGAAACATATTAATCACTGGTTCTGTTCAGTAGAAGATATCCAGGATTGCAACATTGGGTGGGTATTCTGTTGGCCGAAGCCAAAGAAATTTGATATTTTAGTTAACCTATGCAAGTTGACTGTGGTAAAATTTATCATTTCTATCAGACATTTTAAAATATAGGCACTGCTGATTATATGAGGATAATTGATTCCAGAAAGAGGCCATTTACAGGGAGTCCATGTAAAACAGAGGTCATTCTGCCTTGAAAGTTGAAGTTTATAATTATGAAAATGAGTTTATTTTATTTCAGTTATACTTGTAGTTAACGGTGTATGTGTACCTGAATACATTGTAGAATAACAGAGTGACACGAATGTTGTTTGTTTTATTTTGATGTCACAACGAGCCTTCACCTCACATTTAACTTTGAAGTTTGCAACAAGGGTCATTTTGAAGGGGGGAGAGGGTGATGTGGAGCATGGTGGGTGTAAAATAGTCAAGGCCCAAAGACTTCCTTAATCCTTTGGTACTTAATCAAATTGTTCTCTTGTGCACCCTGATCATTGTTGTACCCAATCTATGACTTCGGTTTGCAGATGTGGTTAAAAGATTACAAGCATCAAATAACTGTCAAAGAGAACAGACATTGAAGCCAACGGCAAGGCTAGATCTAGTGGGAGCATGGGACTAGAGAGAGCTATTTTTTTTAAGTGGCTTATTTATGAGTTATTGTTTTCCATGTTACATCTACTTTCTTTCCTTTGCAACTTCTGTAACCTAGTACCCCTTCCGGGGTCTCTAGAGGAACTCCTATAAGGGAAATATCTCACTGTCATTCATTGAAAAGCATCATTCACCTGGCTGGCCGAGGAACCCTAAATTGTAAATCACTCGATCTTTATTATAGGCCTCCTGTCTCTAATATTCTACACATTTGGTTATACATTCTTTTTTTGTGATATGGAAATTGAGAGGCTGAGGTGTTGTCATTTGCTATAGGTCACATGGCTACCAGTGGCAAAGTTGGTTAAGCGTCTGGCTTTGGCTCAGGTCATGATCTCACAGTTCGTGGGTTCGAGCCCCATGTTGGGCTTTGTGCTGACAGCTAGCTCAGAGCCTGGAGCCTGCTTCAGATTCTGTATCTTTCTCTCTCTCTGACCCTCCCCTGCTTGCGCTGTCTGTGTCTCTCAAAAAAAAAAAAAATAAAAAAACATTAAAAAAAAAGATGGGTAGCTGGAGTGGGAGGGAAGGAGATAGTCTGCAGGCTCAGACAGTGGAACCAGGGAAGAAAGGATGAGTTTGAGAATTAAAATCAGGGTGAAATTCAGTATACTCGGTCTTCAAACTTTTAAAACTTACCCAGAGTTTGGATTCACTTTAAATTAGATTATGAAACATTTCCTGTATAAATTGATGGTTGTGACAAGGTGTTTTCATGGATATCTTCAGAGGGAACTCCCAAATAGGAAACACATTCTTATTTTTACTAATCTTCTCTGAGGAGCTGTTTTTATTTATTTATTTATTTATTTATTTATTTATTTATTTATTTTTAAGGAGAAAAGAACACGTAGTGGGGAGAGAGGGAGAGAGAGAGAGACAGACAGAGAGAGAGAGAGAGAGAATCTTAACCAGGTTCCATGCTCAGTGTGGAGCCCAATGGGGGACCTATTCCCCAACCCTGGGATCATGATCTGAGCCTAAATCAAGAGTCGGACACACAATCAACAGAGCCACCCAGGTGTCCTGACGCCTTTTTTTTTTTTTTACAGAAAAATGGAAGAAAATATCCTTATTCTGCCTTGTGTCATATCTGAATAATATCACAGGAGAGTCATATACATGCTCTAATTAGCCCTGTCATGGTCAAGTTTTGATAGCCTCTCTTGAAGAGTATTGGGGTTTTTTTCCTTTCCTTTTGCTTCTCTAAAATTCGTGGAGAGTTTATCTTTCCATGAGCCATTAAACCACCTATCATATGATAAATTAGGCAGTGGAGCCCTTCTTGATTTGCACTGGTGGAATGGGTGGTCAGGAAGAGTCAGGAGACTTAAGAATATTTGAGTTACTTCTTGCTTCATGGTGAGACTGTTTAGATTTAGGATAGACCTATAGTGGGATTGTGGGAAATCTGTTGGAAATTCAGAAAGGTTTTAAAATTTAAAAACATCACTAATAGATACACAAGAACTTTAACCTTCCCAGGTCACAGTAGAATAGAGAGTGGTTAGGTACCTGGATTTGAGACTGGACAGGCTGGGCTTCACCACTCACCAGCTGGAGGACCTACGGCGAGTTTCTTAACCTCAGTGAGCCTCAGTTTCTACCTTTTTGGGATGGGGATGATAATAATACCTACTTCATGGGGTTGTTGACAGGATATAAATGAGTATATGAGCTCTTAGAACCATGTAAACATGGCACATGTTGAATTCCGTAGCAGTGTTCATGTTACTGTTATCAGCTTATCCCTCTAAATCCCTGATAGACACATAGATGAATAACTTCACAGATGCTATTTTATAATTAGACTAAGAAATCACCAATTGTATGTAAAGGATCAAAGCTCATCTGCAGCTTTGTATCTGCAGAAATGGGTATCACTCAAAGGAAGAAGAAGAAAAAAAGACATGACTATACATACCTCATGTGAGAAATATGAACACCAAACACCAAATGTGAAAAAGGATTTGGTAAGGTTGGTGGAGAAAAGTTCAGAGCTGATTAGTGGTTAAGAAATGAGTATCACAGTCATTTGAGAGATTTCATAAAATGCAACTCTTTTCTTGAGAGTCCGAGGGGATAGAGCGGTGGCTCTCAGAGCTGCATCTGCAGACAAGCAGCATAAGCACCACTGAGAACTAGTTAGGAATCCAGATTCCCAGGCCCCACCCCAGACCTACTGAATCAGAAACTCAGGGCATGGGCCCAGCATTCCATCTTTTCAGAGAAACAGCACACAAAGTCAGTGTGGATTAGAGAGGTCACATAAAGACTGAAAAACCACCTCCTGTGATCCTCATTCTGACATATATTTGCATAAACTGCACCAAGTCAAAAACCACTGCATGGAATGAAATCACCTGTAATTAAAGAAAAATGAAATACATTTCGAAAAGAAATGTTATCAGGGAGGCACAAGGAGTTTAAAATTGTTTATGTATTTATTATGAATCCATTATGTATGGACAAAGGGCTCTTATTGTATTAATAAATTAAATCTGAATTCAAGGTTACCTAGTTCTGCCTTAGAAGAAACCAAAGTGGTTGAAAAATCTCTGAAGGGCTTTTATCTCTGTAGTTCTACTTTCTGAGCTGAAGTGGATGTGTTCGCTTATCTACCAGCCTGCAAGGTCCATAGCAGTTTCTGTGTTTTGGACATCTCTCTCTCTCTATTTTTTAAATGTTTATTTATTTTTGAGAGAGAGAAAGAGAAAGAGAGAGAGCAAGATGGGTAGGAGCATAGAGAGAGGGAGACACAGAATCTGAAGCAGGTTCCAGGCCCTAAGCTGTCAACACAGAGCCTGATGCAGGACTCGAACTCACAGACTGCGAGATCATGATCTGAGATGAAGTCAGACACTGAACAGAGTGAGCCACCCAGGCGCCCCAGAAATCTCTATATTTTTGATGCTGACCTAATATAAGCACTGATAAATATTTCTCAAAATAATGAATTAATTAATTGAGGCAAATGCTTGTTACTTAAGGAGGATTAGTGGCTGAATTAATAAAGAGATGGTAGAACTGGCATTTTAATTTTCACGTACAATTTAAAAAGTAATTGTATAAAGCTGCAAAGGGGATTATGATTTTTTTTGGCAAACACATTGTTTTAAAATACGTGAGGAAATTAAAGGGTCTGATTAAAGCAATACTATCAGATTTTTATTTTTAAAGTGACAGTTAAAATTGACTGCTTTCCAAGTATATACATCATAATTATTAGCAGAACTTATTGATATTTTCATGATATGACACAGCAAATCACAGGGAAAAATATATATGTATATATATTTTACCTTCAATCTGGTGGTAAGACAAATTGAAAATGTTTTCTGGTAATTAAGAAGAAATTTTGTGTTTTTATTGATAGGTGTGAGCTATTATGTTAAATGCTAGATGAAAGAACAGTGGGCAAAAAATAAGTTTAGATTCACTTGAGTCACTGGGCAAGAATCTGGGAGAGATGCTGAGCTCACAGCCTTCCAGGGAAAAGACTGGCCTGCGCATGCGCATGCGTGGGTTCTCAGAAGTGCGCACAGCGATGGCCAGATGGTGACAGTTTGGGGAGAGGCAGGGCTGTCAGCACTGAGAACGTTCAGGTTGCATACAGATGTTCTGTGTGGGCTGGGATAGAGGGAAGCCTGTCTGAACAAAGATAGAGCCTTGGTTAAAGAATTGTTTAGGAGCAAGCAATTCAAGCTAAATTATGGAAAAAATCGAAAAAAACATTCTATAATATTTAATGTGTTGTTCATAGCTATAATATACAGGAAACCCTGTATGAGATCTTTGAGGTCATAATTCTTGAATTTGAGTAAATGAGATAAGGAAGATGTTTTTAGTCAGCTGACTGGAATGTAGCAGAGTGCCTTGGGAATCTTATAGGTAAAAACAAAACAAAACACCAGATCTATATACTGTGTTCCCAGCTTCTTGGGATCCCAGCCTATACGTTTGCCAATAGGCTCTTCACGCCCCAGCTAGTGATACAGTCACTCTGAGGAGCAAGCACACTTGGTGCAATGGCAGTTTCCAGAGTCCAGAGTATCCGGTTTGGTGCTACATGCTTAACCTTGCCATTGTCCTTAAACCATGCTTTTGGTACAGAGGTTTAAACATCTATTACTCAAGTTGAAGTGTGCTGAAGAAAAGAAGGGAGCTGAGTGAGAGAAAGAAGGCGGTGAGAGCAAATGGCAGGATGCTGGTAAGTGAATCATAAAAAAATAAAGCTAGAAGAAACCCATGGCTGGAAGAAAATTCCAGGAAAATCTCTGCTAAGTTGGCTTGTACTTGGCTCATTTGAATCATGTTCTCTTTAGATAGTTAAGTTAGTAGGAACTCTGTGGGTCTAAAACGGTCCTCAATTCTATCATGATGTATATGTGTGGATGTCAATTTTAACTATATTACATGGAAGGATAAGGTCTATGTTATCTAGACTATGTTGAGCACCATGACTATACCCTCTGAATTTCAAAAAAGAGGGTGACTTGCAGTTTTCTCTTGAGGTAGTCTCAGAGATCTGCCCTTTGTAATTCTACAGCCATTGACAACATGGCTTCATTCATTGGACCAACCTCGAAAGTGCTATGTCCCTTAACTTCGGAGGGCTGTGGACTGTGAGATCGTGAGCCGTGCCCTCTAGCTAGCAATCCCCTCTTTCCTCCCCATCATGCCTGAGGATGGTGAAAGGGAAACGGGCGTGCCTGAAAGTATGTCCACGTGTTCCTTGTTTTTGGACACAACCTACATGTAAAGAACCTTATATAGACCTATAATTTTGTTGACTCCTGGCCATCAATGAATCAGAAACTTGGGGGCTATTCTAATTGAGAAAACTGGGGCCAAGTGACTGTCTCATGACAGACTTCAGGAGGCAAAGCAAAGGCTTCTGATTGTAGTCTCTTCTAAGGCTAGACATTCTCAAGATTTTGGAGTTTGGAGGGTATTTTGGGATTGGACTTTGGCTCCCCACTACTTTTGGCTCAGAACAGGTGTGTAACCAGGTTTCAGTATGCTCATGCTTGGAGGCAGGAGTGGGACTGTTCCTACCTAAACTATAGAGAGACTGAGTGTAAGGGGGAAGAAACGAGGGTGCTCTTTATCCAAGCAAGCGGAATGACTGGTCAGTAAACAAGCAGGACACTACAGATGTTAGCTGATTTCCTCCAACACAGTTTTGGATTTTAAAGTCTTTAAAAATTACACTTTTTTGGGGTGCCTGGGTGGTTCAGTTGGTTAAGCATCCAACTTCAACTCAGGTCATGATCTTGCTGTCCATGAGTTCGAGCCTTACATCAGGCTCTGTGCTGACAGTTCAGAGCCTGGAGCCTGCTTCAGATTCTGTGTCTCCCTCTCTTTGTCCCTACCCCCTCATGCTCTCTTTCTCAAAAACATTGAAAATATTTTTAAAAACTATACTTTTCCTTTCATATGCTTAAACTTCTTAAAACTCTTTCCCATATATTTTCTAATTTTAACCTCACTGTTAGCACTCTGAAGAGGCTGCATAGAGCACTGATAGCACAGATGCTGTGGCCAGTGTTCAAAACCTGTCAAGCTGTATCATCTTTGGTGAACTATTTTGCCTATAATTTTCTCAGATATAAAATAGGGATTTTATTAGCAAGCTCTTCATAGGATGCTTGTGCTGGCTGTGTAAATTAAGACATGTAAAACACATAATGATGCCTAGCTCATACTAAACCATTAGTAAGTATGAGCTCTTACGAGCAAACTGGAGCCCTGAGAAGTGAAACAGTTTAGAGGCTAAATTCCACCAGAATCTCAAGGTCACAAGACTAGGAAGTGACGGTCTCAGGACTTGAATGCTAGTTTAGTCATGTCAGCTTTAGCATTCCATTTCAACAATGGGACACTGTACGAAAATTGAAATGTACACAAGGAGAGACAGAAGGGAGGGGCCAATTGCATTTGTAGAAAATCATAATGTATGTCATTGTCGTATAATTATGTATAACATTTGCCTGTGATTCTGAGCTCTTTGGGGGATAGGAACTCTGCCATTTTCTTTCATTTTACTGGAACCAAGTCCATAAGGTGCCTACTGATATGTATAGATGCTATCGAGTGAAAGAATGGAAGAAAAATAGAATGAATGAATGAACATACATGATTAGCTAGTGAAGTAACACTCTGTGTGTCATAAATTAAAGCAAATCGTTTGGAGATATATATGTAATAATAAACCCCAAACCATGTCACGATGCTACTAGTAGGAAAGCACTTGACGCAAGAAATGTCTACCATCAACACAGCCTCAAGTGGTGTTCTAAGAGCACTTATTCTTAGAAAATGATAATGAAGGGGACTAAACTGATCAGGTGCCTTAAAACACTGGAATTCAGTGTTTCTTCAGCATAGCTCCCCCACCTACCTCATAGCTATAAAGAGTCAGATTTCCTTTTCTCAGCTAAGATTTCCATCAGTGGAAGGATGAAGGGCTGTAACAGCTGTATTTAGCGGTCATCACACTTTGCAGACCGTCTCTGTCTCCTTGGTCGCTCAGGTCTTCGTTGCAGCCTGCTAACACACAGCAAAGGCTTCTATGATCTGTCCTTCTAACCTCCCTCAAATGAAACCACTATTTCCTATTTTTCCATGGCTGACTACTTGGTGAGCAAACCACTAGCAGCAAATAAAGGTTTGAACTCTGTAAATGAACAATATAAAAATAAAAGTCTATATGTACCCTCTGAAATTCCCTAGGTCATCCATCCATATGCTTCACCTTTTTGCTGTCCTAAATGGCATTTCAGTATCAGAGTGATAGATGCAGGGAGCCCTGCCACATCCCACTTATTAAGGTGTCTATTACTTTACTATGATTTGTGGATCTGCTTGATTTCTCTTAATTTTATGTTTCCAAATTAAGTTCATTAGTTCTCCCTATAAAACCATGTTAACTAAATTTTGGCAGCAATCTGCTTCAGAGATGCATAGTAAATTTCCCCTCTCTTCTCTCCTTCTTCCCCAACTCCTCTGGGGCTTAATTTTTGCCCCCATGCTTCAGCATTTAACACTTGAGAAAGTCAGATTTTAGGTTACTGTCAGGACCTTCATTTTCACTCCCATATTTAAGTAGCTTAATCTATAGGATACATTTGCAAGATTTACAATAATGAGCATGTATGTGAGTGAAGTGTTTAAGGCTAAATGTAAAAATGTGGATCAGAATATGCCACCAACAATCTGGAGTTATTTATTTATTATATCTATGACAAGCTATTCATTATAGGGACAGCTGTTTATTATAGGCACAGCTCTAGCATGGACCTACTGAAGATCTTCAAATTTCCTCTGCTTTACAATAATTTCATAAATCAATCTGCTTTTTTTTCATTGTAAATATCATTTATGATTAGTTTGGTGGCAAGAACTCAGAATAAAGAGTTGGGAGATGCAACTTCAATTTTTGGTGTTATTGTCGACTCATGTTTTGGCTCATGGCTACAAAGTCATCACGGTTTGTAAGGAGGGGGTAGACATTTACAAAGTGTAAGTGGGGAGGGTGCTAGTACTGTTTTCATATAAGTGCCAAAGCGCCTATTGTTCTATTTTTAAAGGCCAATTTACCTGTGCTGTCTTTCTTTCTCTTTTAAAAAGCCAAAGGAAGTAATGCCCTAAGACTCTAATAACATGCTATGACTTTCCATACAGTCTACTCTATTGCTGGGCTCTTAGCCATATATCATCAGTGTGTGTCTGTACACATGCAGGGGAGGGAGTGTGAGGGTCAGGTGTCTAAGAGGGCAAGAGGGGAGAGGGGATTGTTTCACCACATTGAGGAAAAATCACCTTTTTCAGTTTCTTTAAACTATAAAACAGGAGAAAGGCCCTGAAATCTATACAGTCATGTGAAGATTTGTCAGCTGATGGTTGATAACGTATTTAGAAATGAATGTGAGACATATATAAGGTATCTGGTATCCAGCTGAAGACATCTGACACTCCCAGTGACTCTTGACCTTTCATGCCTGATAGTGAAGACAGCTGTTAGTGCCGCCAGGAAGTACACACACACAGGTTCGCACACGCACGTGCACACGCAAATGCACACACCGAACGCTGTCATATAATACCTTTCATGGTGAGCCATCTAAGCCACCAAGTAATCACGGCAGTTAAATTAACACATATTTTTAAAAACCAGAAGTCATTTCTCCTCCTTAGATTTATAGTTTTGATAAAATGCTATTTTGTTTTTCAGTCCTTCCAGTGTGACTTGTAGAAGGTAATGACAGGTTGCAATTTTGAGTCCACGTAGTTTTCTTTCCTCTGAATAATCCTGTTTGACAGGCTCCCCTCTGCCCCTTTTTCTTGTCATTAAGAACAGCCTCCGTTTGGTCTGAGTTAAAAAGTAGATTAATTATATAGCTGCAGGAACATGACTGCTGTGTTCTGAGAGGTAAAGAAGGGAATTTCAGAAAGGGATTCGTCTTTAGCAGGAATAAATAGACCTAACAACACATCTAAGCTATAAGGTGATAGTCATCCATTTGCGTCATATTAGTGGAATATTACATGTTATGACTTCATTTGTAGTTTGAAAAACAGAGAGGTATTGTTCAAACCTTTTGGTCAGGATCTCAGTCTTCCCAGAATTCCATTTTGCCTTATCCTTTGGAAAGCTACAAGAGCAGTAAATGCTTATCATCTTGATAAGTTGCCATTTTTTTAATGTTTATTTATTTTGAGAGAGAGGGAGAGAGAGAGAGCGAGCCTGAATGAGCAAGCAGCGGAGGGGCAGAGAGAGAGAGAAAATCTTAACCAGGTTTGGCGCTGTCAGCACAGAGCCCAATGCTGGGCTGGATCTCAATAACCATGAGATCATGACCTGAGCCAAAATCAAGAATTAGATGCTTAGCCAACTGAGCCACCCAGGCGCCCTCTAAAGTTGCCATTTTTAATGAAGTTTTAAATTTGGAATTGACAAATATTTTAAAACTTTACACAAAAGTGGTGTGTTCACTCTCAAAAGTTATCTAAAAAGACCATTTCTCATAGGAAAGATTTTTTTCCATTTCAAAAGAAAATGTAAAAGAATACTTTTGAGATGAATTAGTTGATTACAATGGGTGAATGCATTTTTACTATTTTCTCCACAAAGCTCCTTTTGAGTTTACCCAGCATTTCAGAGAGTCAGGAAGAGGCATGTGTTGCTTCTGGTGAAAAAAGCTATTACAGCATCTGGACGTTAAGTGGCTTGCCAAGATTGCTAAGTCAAACAGCGGGACTGAGGAGAAAACGAGAGGTTTCCTGCCTTCCAGATGGAAGCAGATCAGATGAGACCTATATATCAGGTGTTTCTAAACAGGAGGAGGGGAGAAACAACCCTTCCAGAGCAAGGGCTTCACCCTCTTTCCACAAGGCAGCTGAAATTTGAAGTTGTTATTTGGATCCAAGAAGGCAGGGAAATTTTTACATTAAACAATAAGGTTGCCTATGAGAGAACAGCCTGGGATTTACTTCTTAAATAGGTGTTGCCTTCAGCAGCTTCTCCTGCCTCTTCAGCGCAGTCTGCAAAGCTGCAGTGACTGAGTGCCAGGTGGAGAAACTTGAGACCTTTGCGCTGCCCTCCCCCTTCCTTGAGGATTGAAAACTACTAACACATTGGAACAGCTCACCAACTTTTTTTTTGGTGGTGGTGGTGGGGTGTCCGGGTACTTTAGAGGGCCATTGACTTTACCACAAGTGTACAGAGTCCGTTTTCCCTAGGCAGCCCTGAAGGGGGTGGAGGGAGTGGTCACAGTGATCCTCAAGGCGCTTAGAGCTTGCCTGCCCCTCACGTACCCAGAGTCAGGAGCTATCACGGTGGGTCACCATCTCTCAGAAATCTGTGGTAATAGACCACCTGGGGCAAGTGGTTGTTCACCCACGGAAAGAGAATAGAGGAGGATGAGGAGGGAGAGAGGTGCTGAAAGGGACAAACAACAGAATCACAGGGCCTGTGTAGCTGATCCCATTTTCCCACCTTAGAAATTCTCCCTACAAAGGCAATGACCAGATTCCGTTTGACCACACCTAGTCTCCAAAGATTAGAGAGGTAGTTTAGGAGATAGGAAGTGTCTCTCTAAGGTTTGCTGGAAAATCCAATTCTGGTTAGTCGGTAGCTTCCTGTTGCTCTTGCAGGAAGACATTGTCGGGAGGAGGAAACTACCTGAAAACAGTCTTTAGCATGATTTATAAAGCTCATCCCCTTCCTGACTTAGGTATTTCTCTAATTAACTCTCTGCCACCCACAGCCCCCCTCCCCCCCCCCTTGCACACTCAGACACACTGCAGTTTCCTAAACCTAACCTAAACCTACCAGGTTCCCTTACTTACACCCCTCCCTTCCTGGGGGCTTATCTTCCCCAATCTGTCCTTGTTTGCCTGCAAATACCCACCAGTTTATCTTTCAAGATTTAGCTCAAGCATCACCTCCTCTGAAAAGCCTAAACTGGTCACCACCACACCAGTAAGACTGACCATTTTACTTTTATACCCCCATATAGCTCAACTGATTATGCCTATTTGTTTACAAGTCTATCTTCCCTGGCTATCTTGTGAGTGCCCCTGGGGTGGGAGCCTGAGTCTTATCTTTCAGTCTCTTGAAAAGAACACTAGTGTCCCAGTATTTAAATATGTTTGTTGAATGAATGGTGGTCAATATTCTCTACTGTGTTCTGTCTTCCTAGATAGAACAGTCCATAGTTGCAGATTTTTTAAGTAATGAAGAATTTGGGAGAATGGAATGAAAGGATTCTGGAAACTCAAAGCCCAACTCTGATTTTCAGGCACGTTTTTGTCATGGTGGAACAAATTCACTGCAGGAGAAACATTCCCTCTGCTGATTATAATGAACTGCATTTAAGTCAAGTCCTAGCTGTTTGGACTTGTTAGCTGAATACTAACTATTTGGAAGCAATTTATTTCTTCATCATTTTCTTCTTCTTCTTTCTTCTTTGACTATTTTCAACCCAGATAAATATAATCTAGGGAATTTTTAAGATAATTCCTGGATCCTATCCTGAAATTCTGGTTAAATTGGCCTGGAGTAGGGCCTGGATTTGTGATTTTTAAGTTTACCAGGTGACTCTAATGTACAAACAGGCTTGAGAAACGCCAATTTAAGAGAACTTATCCATGACAGGGCTTACATACCTTCTGTGTATTCACAATTACCAACTTTATAGGTGCAGCTTAAACCTAACAGGTATCTTCACCTCTACATGTCCCAAAGCATGCACCAAAATAAATGGCATCTCCATCCTTCCAATCCTTACAGCTGAGAAGATGAAAGAGTAAATTGAATGCTGGGGGAGGAAGCTAGATACATTTGAATGAGGACAAGAAAATCACTGCAGTAGAAGAATAAGGTAAGTGCCGTAAGAATTCTACAAAGACCTAAAAGTGTTCAAAGATTGAGCATTGTTCACATGTGGGAGGCCACTGGTCAGCAAAGACTTCAAAGAAGAAGTGATGTTTGAGGTTAGTTCTGAAGAACTATAGGCAGTCCCTATACACAGTAGGACCGAGGAGAACACTCCGGATACAAAAACTATTTTGGCACCATCACAGAACTGTGATCAGGCCAGGAATGTTCATCGGACTAGCACTGTAGGCTCATAGTAACAGACTATGTGTGTCCCAATGGTCAGAAATGAATCTAGAAAGGCTGGACTTTGCAATCAGGCAGGCCTAAGTTTGGACACTGGTGCTACCCCTTGATCACTATCCAACCCAGGGTGAGTTACTTTACCACCCTCAGCCTCAGTTTACCCATTTCTAAAGTTGATCTGATCATGCATTTACTGGGATTGTTCTGAGGTATCTGGTCTGTAATAGTTGTTTAGTGAATGGTAGGTGTTATTATTTTGCAGAGATCTTGAATACCAGCATAAAAGTGTGTGTGTGTGTGTGTGTGTGTGTGTGTGTCTAGGGAGCTGAAGGAAGCTTTCACAAGGTACCTGCAGTTGGAATAATCTGCCAGCAGTATAAAGCAGGGAGAGAAGGACAAGAGGGAGGAGGCAGGAGAGAAGTTAGGAAGCTCGGAAGCTGTTTGTAGTCAGTTGGGCAATCAGTAAACCTCAGGGTGATGCTAATTCATGGTCAGTTAATGATTTCAAAGTTTTATCTTTGAGTTTTCAGAATATATAGATCTTGTTTCCTTCCCATTGGATTTTTCTGCCAGTAGGTAAAGGGAAAATCAGCTAGAACCTCAATCAACCAATGTTACCATAAACAAAAGAAGAACTTACATATTTGGGGTTAATACATGAAGGTAGGCATCTTTGAAAGATGGGATGGAGCAAGCTAAAAGTAACAACTTGAATTTAATATTTTACGGAGAGTTTATGTTCCGATAATTCTTAGCATCCTTTTGTTCCAAATGATACAGCTGAGTCATTACAGTGTCCTAAGAACTTCCATATAAACACTTTTCTATCAGTTAATTTACAAAGGCAGTAGGGCAGGGCTCATTCAGAGTCAGATTTGCCACTGACCTGCCCCATTGGACCTTGGGCAAGTCATCTGATTTTCCTGAACCACAGACTCCACATCTGTGATTTTGGAAAGGTAAATTATTTCCTGCCTTATTCTCAGGATTGTTGTAAGGATCAAATGAAGTAACTGATATAAAAATGCTTATGTTTTGTAAGCCACAAATGCAAAGGATTATTATTAAGACAAATCTGCATCCATTGCAATTAAGCACAATCATCATAAACTTCATTTGAAATGTTCCTGTTTTGTTTTCTTCCCTATCCCTTCCCTTGAAGATCTGCTTGGTTTGTCTTTGGGTTGGCGAACATTTTACTTCCCTATGTTGACCATGGCTAATGTCCCATTTTTGGTGAAATTTCCAAAGTATAATTTCAAACTAAGTAGGCATTTCATCATTTTGAATTTGTGTTGTCTGCCTTCCCCTGTGTTTTGGGATAAGTATGGGAGGGTTTGGTTTCAGACTTTGATTATTTCACTAAGGGCAATTTTGGAAGAGGAAAGGTTATTTTTCAGTCATTTAATACAACAACTTCTTGTACAGCAAATTCTCTCTCATTAAGGGCTGTGCTGTAGACTCCAGGGATGATTTAAGAGACTGAGTCAGCATCTTTATCTTGTGATGCATTGGAAGATGTGTTCGTTCCCCTTGGGAGAAAGAAGGGAAATTGAAAATAAAATCTTATTGCCCCCTTTTTGGTTAATTTCCTGTTTTTGCCAACAAAACGAAGCAGTTACTTCTGAAATATAGACACACAGATGAGAAAATGTGCATAATTACTTAATAAGAGGAGAGACTTGCATAATTAAACAGAAATTCAATGCATTTTAAGGAAAGAGAAAGCATTCCAACTAAGTTTCTGGCAGATAATAATGAGGGAGAAAAATTAAAAACATTTGAGGCTCTGAAGTCACACTTCTGTTGGTACATATGGCGTTAATGGATTTTGAGCCCCTCTGCCTCCTGGTAAGCAGATGGTTTGATACTTGTTCTAAAACTAGAGGTTAGATGGCTTGGCGAAAAAAAGCAGTGACCTTTCAGCTCAAGTTTAGTTTTTTGGACCTGCTGATTTGTGGATTTAACTGAGCCAAAAGATGAAGACGACAAACTTCTCAAACACATATTCTCATGCTTAGTACTCTTTAGGATACCTAAACACTGACTGGGCTTGGTAAATAAGTCACACACAGTTGATCCCCTCCTCCTTCCTCCTGAAGCTGTTTTATAACAGTTGCTTTTCTTATCTTATCCTGGGCAGAAGGTTAAATCAGGGAATTGTTATCTCTAGTTGGATTACCTGCTCAAGTATGTAAGATGCAAACAATAATAAGACCCTAAAAATATATGCTGGTTCCTTGACAGGTTAACTAAAAAGTAATATTTCTGTAAGTAATTTTGCTGCATTGAGACTATAGTAGTAACTTTCCCCCTTGCCTCCCACCACACACACATATTTTATTAGAAAAATACTGGGTTCATTCCAAATCCTAACTAACTTAATTTAAAACTGTATGTTCTATACAGTGATTGCATATATATATACATATATATATATATATATGTATATATATGTGTGTGTGTATATATAGTTAACTAACCATTGGACCATCCATTTGTACATTTTATGAATGGAAACATCACTTCTAATTGACAAGTATAGCATGCTTGTAAAAGAAGCTTAAACAGCAGTGACAGTCTGAGAAACAAATGTAGCCATCTTACTACTTTCCAGCAGTAGCCTGTTTAGAAAAGATCCAAGAAATTTTTAGGTCTTTGTATTCAAGATGCAAGATGGCTGGAAGATGAAATGTACATGGAAGTCAAGAAGGAGGAGGGGAACCTTTCCTTTGGGTCTGGCGGAGGCGCTGGGAGCAAGCAAAGGGGACAGGATGCCCCCTCTAGATAGAGCCTAGAGAATGACATCAGTAAACATTCTCACTGGGGCTCCCGGGGTGCCCGGATGCCAGGGCCCTTTCAACACCAAACACGATACTTGAGAGACAACTCCATATAATGCAGGAACTCTCACCTTCTTTGCGGTTTAGTGTTTACAGAACACCCTGGAGAAAATATAAAATACCCTAATTGATAGAATAAAATTATTTGAATCGAGATGATTGGATGGATATAATGTATTATGAGAGAAATAGCACGTACAGTCTAATTCATTTTTTTGTGTGTGAAAAATAGTTCTCTAAATGAACATAGAAAGACTACAATGAGGCATTCAAACACACAAACAGTGAGGAGGAGGGAATACAGATGATTTTCATTTTCTTCTGAATTAATATGTATTTTCAAACAATCATATATTACTTTTAGAATAAGAAAAACATTTTAAAAAAGACTTATGGGAAGAAAACAAGTTATGAAAGCATAGGACAATAACTCTTACTTAGACTAGTAAATCTCTAGACTTAAGGAAATAGAAAGCAATTAAAATATAGACATAAAGAACACAGTATTTATATTTCCTTTCATACCCTGGAATAATACATATTTGAGAAGTGAAATATTTAGATAAGTTAGGCTGTATGTATTCAAAGAATCCTGTAATATACAGTTATTAACTGAAGTTATACACTAAACAAAAACCCTAATTCATGTGAATATCATCTTATATAAGAATAATTTAGTTAAAAAAAATAAAAACTTGTTCTTGTCTCTCTGATAACTCAGAATTTGAACTGAGAAATATTGCCATCAATAGGTAGAATATGCTGAGACCAAAAACCAACAGAAACCAGAAGGATTAAAGAAAATTGTAATGTGTGATGATGGAGAAGATATTGGGAAACAGGCTCTCACACATGTTACTGTTGGAAATATACTTTTACTGCACTAAAGGGCTACCTGGAAACACTCATAAAAAATTCTTAACATTGTGATATCTTTTCAACTAGCATTTCCATTCCTAGAAACTTATCCTACAGGTTATATAAGAATATGAACAAACCGTAGGGATACTGATAGCAACATTGTGTGGACAGTGAGAAATTAGAAATAGCTTAAATGTCTCAAATGTCTCATAGAAGACTTTTTTTTGCTTTCATTATTGGTCAAGTCATAATAAGCCATTCAATAGTATACCACACAGCCATTAGTAAGAGTGTGTTCGTGATTGGATCTAATAAACACAATGCTGGACCAAGCCAGACACAAAAGAGTATATATGTCATTTATATCTAGTTCAAATGAGGCAAAAATAAGTAGTGATTAGCTTTTACAGTGCCTCATGATGGCAGGTGGGCACAGGAGTTCTATGAACGTTGGTTTCTTGGTCTCAGACTGATACATAAGGACGTTCACTTCGTGAATGTTCATCAAACTGCAAATTGTTTACTTTTCAGCATGTCTGTCAGTCTTCAGTAACATTTATCAGAAGAAAGTTCATAAGAAGTATTAATAGCACATAAAAAGTTCAGCTTCTATTACTGATATAAAAATATCTAAAAAGTTCTTTTCTAAAAGAACATCGTTTTCTGTCTTAAAGGATTTTATAGAAAAATAAATGGATGGATATTTACCACATAGCATTGGTGGATATCTCTGAGTGATGGGTTTAAGAGGTGATTTTAATTTTAATGTTTTAAGTTTTAATATATTCTTATATTGTTAAATTACATGCGTATTTTGTACAAAGAAAAAAGTCATAATACCATCATTACAAAAATGAGGAAAGTGTGTGTAAGTTTGTTAAAACCGAGAGCAAAGTTAACAAGAATAGGCAGATAATAGGACCTAGAGAAAGAGCTGCTACAGATCAATTACAATTTAGGAACCTGGCATTTTACAAAGCCTTTATTCATAAAGAGAACACTTTCCTTCTGAAAGCACATGACATGTGGCCTCAAAATGATGGTAGGATGTCAAAATTCTAAAACGAGTATGTAATAACTGACTCTGGCCCACTAATTTGCTAGGTGATATAAAGCAGTCTGGATCTCGGTTGTCTGGTCTGTAAAATGGGTTTAATGATACCTGTCTGCATCCTCCCAGGGGTATTTTCAGAATAAGTGATATAAAGATATATCAAGAGCTTTGAACTTTTTAGAGATGTTGTCTCAAAGTATTATTACAAGGGGAGTTTATGAAAAAAATATGGGGTTTGATGCACTTGAAAACTTTGTGAATTGTGTGAAACTACACCCTTAGGAAGCACCTATATATGAGAAAGATTTTAGGATAATACCATATTAAGACTTCTATACAAGAACATTTTTATAAAGAAAAATAAAATGACAGAAATCGACCTGTTTTCAGCTTGAGAAAAGTACAACAGTTTTACAGATCCAAATTATTTTAAAAATTGGATGGTAACACTAATTCTATGATTCTTATAATCAACTGGCTATTTCCTACTAGAGAGAGATAAAGATGAATCCTTTACCCCCGAAAACGCATTTGTCTCAGCTCCTGTTAGAATCTTGTGTATCTCCTTATTGCCAGTTGTCTTTAATTTCAGATGCGTGGTCTTCTAGGATTGATTAGATAAATGCTAAAGAGCTGACACATAAAATAGTCTGAAGCCCAGAAATTTCTGTCTTTACCGTGACTCAACCCACCTCCATTCTATGGTCATTATCTCATTACCTTAAGGGCTTGGTGTTGATATGCATTTAATATTTCACAATGCAATCTCTTTTGGCCTGCCACTTTCATTTGCCAAATAGTGTATCTATTGTTTGCCCATATCCACTTCGTCCAGAGGACAAAGCCATGTCTATGGTATTCATTCAATCTAGTTCATTGAAATGGATTTTGTCCAATGGTCATAATAACCCCAGCAAATATATCTCTGCAGCATTCTCTAGAGCAGTGACTACAAAGTATGGTCCTTGGACCAGCAGCATCAGCATCATCTGGGAATTTGGTAGAAATATAAATTATTGGACCCCACTTCAGACCTACTGAATCATAAACTTGAGAGGTGCTGTCCAGCAATCTGTACTTTAACAAGCCCTCCAAGGTAATTTTCATGCATGAAAAGTTTGAGAACTGCTGCCCTACAGGAATTATAGGTGCCTATAATTATATATAATCATAGAATTATAATAGAGGAGCCTAGAGGCAAAGTATGCTCCCTCCGGGGATGTGATGAAAATTACCAGTATACACCGGCTTACTTTGAAAACAACATTGAAATCTCAAGATAGGTATTTATCATAAAAACATGTGGTAGTACTAGCAGCCTCACTTTGCAGCCGTTTGACCACTTTTCAGCTCACCATTGTGGTAGATCAGAACCACAGACAAAAATCAAATCAGATAGGGCAGGGCAAAGACTCATAGAAGTTTGGCAAAGCTTAGCATCCTCTGAGTCTTTTTGTTAATTGCAATAGAGATGGTTGCCACATCACCTTTGAAAACCTTTCTCCATGGCAAAACAGAGTGAAAACCGGAATACTGGCCTTATTTCCATGAGTAAGTCATCCTGGTCTTTGAAGTATGACTCAAAAATACAAAATTCCACGTGCTCGCTTTGGCAGCACATATACAAAAATATGAAGTTCCTGAAGAATGGGAGATCTGTACTAAGAAATTGCCTGCCCCCTGTTCAGTTTCTTAACCTAACCACATCCATGGGTATAAATGAGATTTGGTCTTGCCTAGAACTTCCTTGAAACCAGCCCCAGAAAAAGGCCTCCTCTCTCTAAAGTAAAGCCCAGTTTACACATTACATGATTATTCCTTTTCTTACAAAGGATGTATAAGGTAAAACCAGGAAAGACATAGCATGAGAAACACTATTGTTGCTACCGAAAATACTTTTGTGTTGAAAGAGTACTATCTAACTAACTCATCTCCTCACTAGCTCTAATGTGCGTTTCGTGTCACATAAAGATTTTGATGTACTAGAGCCCCTACTCAATACACTGGATTTGATTATCTACCTCTTATTTAAATATAATTGTGTAAACTGAATAACAGGGGAGGCTATAAAAGGATTAATCTATTGCTATGAATTTGTACTCCACTTGTAAACAAAATCTCTATCTTGACTCTGGTTAAGAATCAGAAGAGTAACTGTTTTCCTAACAAAGATATACCTAGATAATACTTTAAAATTCTTAATAATGAATTAATTCTAGAAAGTCATAAGCAGTGGTAAGGTTCGGCAACAGTTACTTAATTGTCTGAGCGTTGGTTTCCTCATCTGTAAAAAGGAATAACAGGATGGTTGTTAGGATAAATGAGATAATTCATGTAAATTGCTTAGGACAGTGCCTATCACCTAGTGAGTGCTCAAAATGTAAGCTGCAATTGTTATTGCTGTAACTGTAAATGCTATTCTATTCCTATTTCAGATTAAATTGACTACAAAATGCTGAAGTCAGTACAAAGAGATCAACTAAGATTGAGCAGTAAGTATTCAAAAATTTTTCATAATAATGGATAGAATTGCCTTATCCAAAGGTGCAACCATTTACCCAAAGACTTTATATAATAAAATACATCATCTATTAATAATCATACTTTGAAAACATCTAATCTAGCTAAGTTTCTGATATGTAATATCTTATTGAAATTTGATTTATATATTATAAAAACAAAAACTATTCTTAGGCCCTCGGAATAATCCCTTTAAAATTCATGGACATATATAGGTCATATTTAAAACAGAAAAGCTGGGGAAGGGTTACTCCATAAGGTTTTTGGCATTTATCCAGTTGGACCCTGATATGAAGAACTCTTATTTGGTCTGGGAAATCTACATCAGGAGGACAGTGGTCCTAGGATAGAGTAGCGTAACAAAATCTGTTTTTCCTAATTTACTATCATTCTGTAATAAGGTCCCTGTTATCAGAATAATGCACAGATACATTTTAGTTTGAATAACATTAAAATGCACACATTAGAGATGAAAACTAAAGGAGGAAAAAAAGCCTCTTTTTATAGCTTGTCTCAGTTAATCCATATTAGAATATTGAAATATGTTTTGTGTGTGGGTGTGCACGTGTACATATGCATGCAGTTTTATAGATGAGAAAACTGGAGCACGGAGAGGTTAAAGACAGGGAAGGTGCAGAAAGCATACGAGAAGTCACTAGACATCTGGGAAACTAGCATGCCTTTTAGAAGGAAACATGCTCTGTGCTTGGAACAGTTCACATTTCACAAGCAGAGAGAAGCTCTTTTTTTCCCTTTCTTCCTTCTATCTTTTTTCTACCCACCCCCTACCTCTCTCTTTCTTTAAAAAATTTTTTTAATGTTTATTTTTGAGAGAAAGAGAGAATGGTTTGGAGAGGGGCATAGAAAAAGAGAGAAACACACAGAATCTGAAGCGGGTTCTACGCTCTGAACTGTCAGCAAAAAGCCTGACGCAGGAATGGAACTCTAGAACATGAAATCATAACCTGAATCCAAGGTAAACGCTTAATCAACTGAGCCACCCAGGTGCCCCTCTTACCTTCTTTTTTAAATAGATGACAAAATGGGAGGTCTGGGGGGATCAGTCAGTTAGACATGGGACTCTTGATTTCAGTTCAGGTTGTGTCATGGTCCGTGCGTTTGAGCCCTTTGTGGGGCTCTGCACTGACAGCATGGAGTCTGCTTGGGATTCTCTCTCTCCCTCTCTGCCCCTCCCCCACCTCCAAATAAATAAATATTAAAAACAATAGGTGATAAGTAAAACTTTAAAATCTACCATTCAGAGCTCCCTGCCAGCACATCACAAACTGATTTCCTTGCTTTACCAGTCTTGAATTCTAGAAAAGCTTTAAGGCAATGCACATTTTCCAATTTGTTTGAGGATAAACAGCTTGGCTCAGGCATATTCTAACTTGGCACTCAGAGTCCACATTCGTGGGTCCAAGTCTTGGCTTTTCTCTACTCCTGACTGGGCACTGAAATATTTAATGTGTTAATGTAAGATGCAGTTACTTGGGTGGGTAGGAAAACATGCTGAATTAGAATGTACTACATAAATGTTAATTCTTGTTAGATTTTACAACCTGAAATTCTTTGTAAGTAATACTAGTTGATTTCTGAAAGAGGAATCCTTGGAAAGATGTTACTATATAGACCTTTGGTACATCAGATGTTATACAATTTCAGTTATCTCTGTTTTTCAGACAGTAAGCATTCAGTAAGAATACCACATGACTGCTGTTCATCCTATAGTCTAATTACCAAACAAATATGTACTCAGCCAGTCAGAAGCCTAATACAGAGTTTCAGCCTTAGTTATGGACTAAAATTAATGGCAGTAACTATAAACAGTGACAGATTGGATGGCAAACCGTCTACAGTCTCAATTTGCAATTTTATTTTTGGCAGAACTCATAGGTTTTGTGACCAACAATATATTGCAATCCGAGGGAAGAAATGGAAGCATTATGAGCCATTTTCAAAGGCTGTCACAAAATGCACGCTGTAATCACTGAACTGAAGAGAATGAGTCCTTCCTGATATGACAAGGTAGGGGCTGTTGTTTATATTGTTGCTATTATTACTTGAAAGACAGGGAATATATATATATATAATATTACATCTTTCAAAAGGGAGCAACGTGAAAGCTACGTGTATATAGCCAAAAGTTAGCCTGATACCATTCAGAATTAACAACAGACAACCCAAAAAGGAAATTCTGTTTCAGGGAGTGGCTCAAGCATCAAATGTTTAACAAAGGTGTAGTTTTGACTTATAAACATGGTTTGAAGCAATGCTGATATAAAACAACTGAAGATAAGACAAATCACAACAGATTTCAATTTTTCAAGTTTAAACTCTGGGATAGTACATTTAAAATTTTAAATTGAGCTACAGAAATGTACAAATTTACTCTTCCATATTTTAATCATATAAGCTATGAATTCATGAGTTATTAAAGTGAAACACCACTTGGGGCGCCTGGGTGGCTCAGTGAGTTGAGCGTCCTGCTTCGGCTCAGGTCATGATCTCACGGTTTGTAGGTTCGAGCCCCATTTCAGGATCTGTGCTGACAGCTCAGAGCCTGGAGCCTGTCTTGGGATTCTGTGTCTCCCTCTTTCTCAGACCCTCCCCTGCTCGTACTGTCTCTCTCTCTCTCAAAAATAAATAAAATGTGAAAAAATTAAAAAAAAATAATAAAGTGAAACACCACTAGTTTCATTCTCATTTTCTGTCTTCTGGTAGGATTACAGTAATATTCAAGGATTGGCCCAGATCTGTAAATAAAATTAAGCAATATCTACACACAGACCCCTACCCTCTTGTTTTACCTCCCTTAATTATTCTTAGGTCCCCAGCTAGATTGGCAATACGGGGAAATACTACTGTTCAGAAACATTTCTATGAAAAAAATCACAAACGGATAACACATATTTCAGAGATAAATTTACCACAATTGCAAGTATGATTGTATTTTGAGGGTGGGAAAAAAAAAGGTCTGATTGACATTTTTGTATGACAAGTGTAGAATATGAAAAGCAGAGAGGATTTTAAAGTTTGATGAAAAATTAATTTCATGTAAAACTTAAAGACAACACAGAAAGTGAGATACACTTTCATTTGTAATCAAACCTTTAACTAATCTCTACTCCTAGTGATTCATTTCACATCTCACTTTTTTTTACTGTCTATCAAATCACCTTGTTTTATTTTCTTCTCAGCACTTATCACCATCTAAAATTATCTCTGTGATATCTCTACTTGTTAATTAGCCATTGACCTTGCCAGCTTTGTTCACAGATGAGTCCCCTCACATCCAGCACTGTAACTGATACATAGAACCTCAAAAATATCATAATATTAAAATTATAATTAAAGGAAACATCAGTGGGGCATTCTCTTTAGATGTCTAGTCTCTGAAAGTTTTACAGATTCCATTCTTTTTTTTTTTTTTTTTAACTTCTGTCTTTCTTTTTCTCACTGTCTCTTTCTGGCGAGGAAGGAGAAGAAACATTTTGTTGTGAATGTTGAATGAAAAGTGTTCCTTGAATTGAAAATTTAAGAAAAGGCCACAGAAACATGGGCTTTTATTTACAGATCTTAGAGCCTGTGAAAAGACACATATTGTTAGATTCTTTCCAGAAAAAAAGCAAACCAAACCAGACATTAGCCGGCCTTGATTTAGATAAGCCACTGAAAAGTTTGACTTCTTCAAAAATCTGAAATCCAACTGTAGGTGTGGAATCTGATTAAATACACATGTTATAAAATAAGCAGTATTATAACTGCTTCTGTCTTTTGAATAGCCGTCTAGGAGAGTGCCTAAAACATGAATGGGCTCATTTGACTTCTGGCCTTTCTATTCAATAGCTATGTAATTTTAGGGAAGTTAGAAAACCTCTTCATGCTTAGGTTTTCTCATCTGTAATATGGGGATAATAATGAAAACTTCTTCTTAGCGTTGTCTTTGGAAAAATACATGGTATACGGAGGGTGCTCAAAGTTCTCTGTTATTATCTATTCCAAGATAAAGTGTCCAAAGTGATATCAATAGTACAAAATTATGTACCCTGACAAATATCAAATTGTCTTCGTAGAGAAACTTCAGACCAAGAGTAGTTAAGAGCATATGCTTTTATTTATTTATTTTTTTAATGTTTATTTATTTTTGAGAGAGAGAGAGAGAGAGACAGAATGCAAGCAGGGAAGGGCAGAGAGAGAGGGAGAAACAGAATCCGAAGCAGGCTCCAGGCTCTGAACTGTCAGCACAGAGCCGGACACAGGGCTCGAACTCACAAACCATGAGAGCCAAAGTCAGACCCTCAACCAACTAAGCCACACGGGAGCCCAAGAGCACATGCTTCTAACATGCCTTACATGGTCACCAGCTCCAGGCCTATCTACCCATATTTCTCAGACTGAGACTCACTTCAAGGAATAACAAATATTGAATAACTAATGTTAATTGGGGTGACAAATGACAGTATTTCCAACTTTCTCAGTCACTAGGAGGATTTAATAGCATCTTCCAAAGCAAAGTCATAGAAAGATAGCAAAAAGGGAAGAGTTGGAACACTAACCCAAGATTTGTGTTATCTCCCTTTCTGGCTACTGTCTTCTGAAGTAGGCCTGAGCAAACAGAAAAAATCACATCTAAACTATCAAGTCTTCGCCTCGAGGTATCCTATGAGGCATCTTGTGTCCTTCCTAGTAAAGGATCCTTAAACTGTGGTGTAATCTGAATATGCTAATGTGCCGATCTGAATCCTTTCTTATTCGACAAAGACGTATTAAGTGGCTACTGGCTGTGCCAGGTTTAGGGCCAGCTCTGCCTCTAGCCCTGGAAACAAACAAAACAAACCCAAGTATCAAGCCTCCCTACTGCTGTTTAACAACTTAGAATGTAGTCAGAGATGAGCAGTGCACATATTAGGCAAAACAAATCCGGTTCTGGGAGATGTAGGGAATTCTGATTTCAGAGATAAGAAATGGCAGTAAGTAAGCTTAGTAAGGAGGCAGGAGGGGAAAACTGTTGTCAGCAGAAGGAAGAACACAGAAAAAGCTCAGAGGCCAGATGCAGCAAGGTGGGTTCTAGAACTGCAAGTAATTTAGTACTTCCATTACTCAGGACTCCAGGAGAGACTCCTGATTCTCATTATACAACCGAATCTCCCGAGGAGCTGGGCTTTTCTCCCTCCCACCTTTCTCTCCCTTCCTTCCTTCCTTCCTTCCTTCCTTCCTTCCTTCCTTCCTTCCTTCCTTCCTTCCTTCCTTCCTCACATCCTTTCATCCTTCCTCCCTCCCTTCCTTCCTTCCTTTCTGCCTCCCTCCCTCCCTTCTTTCTATTTTGCTCTTTCCCTTCCTCCTTCCTTCCTTCCCTTCTTCCTTCCTTCTTTCCTCCTCCCTACCTCCCTTTCCTTCCTTACTCCCTTCCTTCCCTTCTTCCTTCCTTTCCCTTTCTCCCTCCCTCCCTCCCTCCCTTCCTTCCTTCCCTCCTCCCTTACTAAAACCCTCCTTTGAACCTCTCCTCTTTGCCCTCAAAGATTTAAGGTAATGGGTCAAGGGGTAGGGCACAGGCATTGGTATTTTTAAGTGCACCCCGGGTGATGCTGCAGTGCAAGAGGACGAAAACAGCTGAAGGTGGTATCAAACAGTAAGTCTGACCTTGACTGCTACAGAGAGTAACGTGGGCCACCCCTAGAGCAACAGGATGCCCTTAGAGTTTCATGTGTGGGTGGGGTATGCTCAGAGATTCACATTGACAAAAATACTCCTGCAAAACTGTGGGCGGAAGACTAATGAAACTGGAGGCAGAGACCACTTAAGAGGCTCATGTGGTAATCCAGATTACTGCTTATGGCTTTCCTGGTTATTTCGTAACCCTGGTCTTTTTTTTTTTTCCTAAAGTTTTATTTATTTTTGAGAGAGAGAGAGAGAGAGAGACAGCGTGAACCGGGGAGGATCAGAGAGAGAGTGAGATACAAAATCCAAAGCAGGCTCCGGGCTCTGAGCTAGCTGTCAGCACAGAGCCTGACGCAGGGCTTGAACCCACAAACTGTAAGATCATGACCTGAGCCAAAGCCAGAAGCTCAACTGACTGAGCCACCCAGGCACCCCAACCCTGGCCTCTTAAGTGGAGTAGCTTCCTTTCAAAAAACACATAGGCTATCCTTAACTGCTAAAACTTGAGGGGAAGCCACTGAACTGTGAATCCTTACAAATCACGGGGGCAATCAAACACGGGTTCTTAGCTCTACCTATATCAGCAGTCTTTTGGCACCCAAAAATTGTGTGTGACATTTTTGCTTTCCTGGGCATGTGCATTTTTGTAAGAGTGCTGGTCCACACTTCTCCTCAGCTCTGCACAGGGCTATCGGACCTCACAAGGCAGCCGCACACGAGGAAGGAGCACGTAGGGCCCTGCTGGGGATGAGGTGAGCTTATTTAGGAATTCTCTTCCCAATACAGCCGCTCTAATATATGGCTATTTTAAAAACTGTCTCTTAACTTGAATTCTCCTGTGGTTTCTAACATGAAAAAGCATCAGAATCATCCAGGGAGATCATGAGAAGTAGAGAGTTATGAAATTCATCTAAGAATTATTGAATGAGGACCTATAGGGGAGGGCAAAGTGATTTTAATAGTCAGGTTCGGAAACCACTGAGATACTTCTCTGCTTACAGAAATAGTTACTTTCGTTCTCGATGATCTTGCCTTTATTGTTATACATCTTCGTTATTAATGCATACAATTTGCATACAAACTGAACCAGAGACTTTCTTTTAAAATAATACATAAAAAATAATAAAAATAAATAAAAATAAGTCTCTGTATATGGGAACATATTTGTAACCCCTTTTAAAATTCTGGAGAATTTTTCAAGTGGAAGGTTTTTATTGTTTAGTCTGCATCTCTGTCCCCGCTCTCTCTAGCAAGAATTGTCATTCAAACCTTTTCTATTAGTACTGTTTCTACTTAAGGTTTTTGTGCCAAGGTGAAAATCATTCTAAATTGCCTTATCTCAGCACTTGAAATAAATGGATACTCTTTTTAAGAAAGAGGCTTCCTGGTTTGAGGAAATTATTTTCCCTCTCCTATGAATCTGGCCCTCCCGTGAATAGCCTTCTTATTTTCCTCTCCTTATGCTATCTGCTCCACATCTGGTATCCAATACAAGGCAGACACAGCATGTTATCAACTACAAGAAGAAAGAAACATAAGGCTCTTAGAAATCTTGGATCTCATTTATGGTACTATTGAAGGCGTACTCTGGAGTCTCTGAAAAGCTTTAGATGATTAAAAATGAAATGTAAGAATGTGTTGTCCAGGACAATTATGAAGGCGGAAAGGAAACCTTTTGTGTGTGGCTGGACTACTGCTATCTCCAAGGACAGCTTGGAATAGCGGCAGGAACACTGTGATATTCAGGAGGCCTGATTACGTAGGGTTGATACAGGTTTTGGTATTACTTCTTGTTCTACCAGATTTAATAATACAAATCTGACATAGTTGAGTATTCTAAATCACAGCAGCACACTTGCTGTTTTGATGCACAACTTTCTAAAAGAAATATTTCAAGTAAGTACCACAAAAAATAATCCAATCCCGGACAATCTAGTTTTTCAAAAATGAAGTTTTTAAAAAAGACGATTTAACTTTTAAGTCATCTCTACAGCCAATGTGGGGCTCCAAATTACAACCCCGAGATCAAGAGTTGCTCACTCTTCTGCCCCAGTGATGGTTTTATTGGGACTGGGGTTAGAATCTTCTGGCAAGTTTTGCTTGATACCTACTTCCTATTTTGTATTTTTTTCTACTGCTTCCTCTCAGGTTGCTTCTTCCCATATTTCTATATCTCACTGTAATCCTTCTCTTGTGTGGTTTATCCCTGTTTCTGAGTGAGTTTTGCACCCACAGCTCTGTGGGGCGTGGTGGAGGCTCTCAGGAGCAAGAATGCTTGTGTGCTCCTTTTATAAGGACAAGCACAAGAAAGGAAGGACCAGGAATTTGAAGGGAGATGGTCTGCATATGCAGTTTTTAATGTTTTACTTCCCATACACTCCCCATAATCATTCCTTTGCATTATGGGACTTATCTTCTATTAATTTTTTTCTTATTTAAGGTATCATTTCTTATCATTGTGGTAGTCATAGGTACCAGATTTCTTTAGGTTTAGTCATTGCTATCAGCCTAAAATACTATCAGGTGAAGAAATGAAGGCTGTCTCCAGAAGCCTGACAATTTTTTAATTTGTGTGAAAAAAACGTGTTCTGTGCCCCAAGTGTACTTCACGTCTATGTGAAAATCTTTCCTCTCCCTACATTTAAAATCACCCCATGAGAGAAGGACTTAAACCCAATGGTTTCAGGACTGCTCAGTGCAAAAAGGCTTTTCTCGTAGCAGTGGTTCTCAGTGGGTTGAGTTTGTCCCTACCTCCCGCCCTGCGACACTTAACAATATCTGGAGACATGTTTAGTTGTCAAAACTGAAGAGGTGCCACTGGCAGGGAACAGGTGCCTCTTCCGGGGAAGAGGAAGCTAAACACCCTACAGGACCCCCCAGGAGCTCCCCACGTTACCCACTGCCACGGAACAAGCAATGGTCCAGCCAAAATGTCAGTTGTGATGAGGCTGAGAAACCAACGCTGTTCTAGACTCTGGCTGGGCCTGTTAGCAAGACTTGCTTGATCCACGGGCAGCAATAGGAAGACGTGTTCATGAGACCTGATGCTGAGTCACCGATGATAATTGTGTGAACTTTGGGAAAACCGGCTCTGCTTGTTAGACTTGATGGGTGTGTATGTGTCTGCCAGACACTTGGTTTGTTTGTAATGGAAAGTGAAATGGAGTCTCTTAAGCAGGGATTGAGACAGATGGAGCACAATCTATTTAAAGACGGTAGACATGCTGCCCTTCAGTTGGTCTGCCTTCAGGTGGCCGTGGGACTTAGCAAGTCACCCCTTAGGGCCTCCATTATCTTATCTATAAATAAGGATTTGAACTAGCTTATTGCTTTCTGTTCCAAAATTGTATAATTAATGAAAAAATTACCTCACAATTAAATGGAACTATTTAATGTAATTTAGACTGGGCATCTTCTTAATCTGTAGTTCTCTAATTTTTTTTCATCAAAAACAAGAGTCATCCTTAAATATCTGTACTCAAGTTTTATTCTGTCAAATAAGCTTTTTACTCGAGGAAGACGGAGTATCCCTTGGTGTTTAAAGGTGGCCCATCTGTGATGTGCTTCTTATAGAACAATCTAGTTTGTATGGCCACTGGTTTTACCACTTACCTCGAAGAGCTGTCAGTGCTGCGCTACCAGACCCACAGCCACACCAACCTGGCTGACCAGTAAACTCCCTGGAAAAGATAGTAGGGAAGAATCAGGCCTGAGGAGAGCCATTGGGAATCACGGACTGTAATGACCTCAATCTTTATCCTGCACCACACCCTTCTCTGAAAACTCCCTGGGTCAATGGAGCATTCAAATGACTCATCAATGCCCAGAAGTTTGTAAGATGGGAGGAGGAAAAGAAAAGGAAATGGATCAAATAGTTGCCAAATACTGGGCATACACCACACTTTACACATGCTATCTGATTTAATCACCACAAATACCTGACAAAGTAGATAATATTAACATCCCCTTAACTGTTAAGAAACTATAGCTCAGAAAAGCGGACTTATTTACAAGCTATAGAAAACTGACTCAAGGGAACCTAAATAATAAAATTAATTTTTTGGGTCATGTGGCTAAGAAGTCTAGAGGTGGAGGTGGAGCTTGTTCCAAAGCCTTGAAGGATATCCCCATCGTCCCAGTTTCTAGTTCTCCTTGTGTTTTCTCAAGCCTTGGTTTTGGCTTGAGGCAACTCTGTGCCTCCCAGAAGGCCTAGGCTCTCCCTGCAGGAGCTCGGACCTCATTGCTAGAGAAGACTGTGGTGTCCACACAAGCTCCAGATTCACTCTTTCTCACTGGCTCTTGTCACATCACACATTTTCCCCAGAACTAATCACTCTGCGTTGAGGAGGATGAGTTGGTGCTGGAAAGTGTTGATTAATCAGGGCCCATTCCTGGTGTTGCTAGGTCAAAGCTACAAATTAGAAATGGATTGAATGCCTTACAGGAATACCTAGGTACCACTGGCAAGAAAAATTTGAAGGACTAGATACTAAGGTAGTAACTCAAACTCCATCAATGAGTTAGGAAATCACCAAAGTACCTGGAGTTTCTTGTACAAAAATTATTTTATTTTATTTTATTTATTATTTTTAGAGATGGAGTATCAGGAAAGACCAGAGAGAGAGAGAAAGAGAGAGAGAGAGAGAGAGAGAGAGAGAGAGAGAGAGAGAGAGAGAGAAAGAGAGAGAGAATCTCAAGCAGGCTCCACACAGTCAGTGCAGAGCCCTATGTGGGGCATACAAACCAAAAGATCATGACATAAACCAAAATCAAGAGTTGGACGCTTAACTGACTGAGCCACCTAGGTGCCCCACAAAAATAATTTTTAAACAAATCTAAATCCAAGTTGGAATTCAAGTATCGAATAGAAAAATTATTGTCAGAATCTGGGCGACTAAGCTTTAATTCCCAATCATGCTCTAGAAACTCTTGAGATTTTAGATTAGTAATTTAGAGTTTATTATTTAATGGTATTTTAAAGTTGGTCTAGATAAGGTGTAGAGACGAAACAACCTTTCCGCTAAGTGTAATTTTTGTTTACTGCTTATGTTACTGGGTATATTTCTCTCACTGATTGGTGGAAATCCTCATGAAAAGGAAACCAAGACAGATTGCTTCTTTGTATCCAACTCTCTCTGATCGTCTTGGAATGGGGTCATAAGAAAGAATCTGGAAGATCTCTAGATCCACCCTGGTATCTTTTTCCCTACGCATCTTCCCAGTTTCCAAAGATGACTCCCTTTGTTTTTAGCTGTGAGTTATTTTATCATTATTAATATGACAATTTCTAAGGTAGTTTGAATCAGTTTCATACGATTAAAAATAATAAAGTTAACAATTTTAACAGGAAGACTACATTATTATTCCTATTGCAGAGATTTTTCTCTCCATAATGTAAAATGTAAATGTCTTTAATTAAGAGAATTTATATGGGCTGAGGGAGATTATCAGAGCAGCAGCCATTTACTCTGTAGAAACAAAGACCATGGAGTGTGGATGTTAAATTTACTTGTCCTCAAGAAGTGAAGAGAAATCAATAAAATGTATTCTGAAATAGAAGGATTTATATTAGTTGGATTTTGCAGCCTTTACTTGTGCAAATGAACATCAGTTAAGAGAAAAAAAAAACAGGTTTCTGATCTGTCACAAAACTACCAATATGCCAAAATTGTCTTTGATTATCCACATCCCACCTGGATGGAAAATCTACTCCCCCTTTTTAAAAATTACTTGTTTTGCGAAGTCAGAAACCTAACATTGGACAAAACAGTGCTTGTGAAGAAATTAGGACAAAAATGTCAAATATTAATTTTTTGGTTTAACCTCAGGCTACATTTTGACCACAGGGAAGAAGTAATTTTAAAAACAAAACAAGACCTCCTTTATAAACATTAGATTTTAAAACAGAAATCCGACCACAACACTGAAATGATGATGAAGCCCTTTGTAGACTTATTTAGAAGCACTGATTGTCTGTGGGCAGAAGTCAGAGTTGGCCTCCTGCTGATCCGTCTTCTTCCGGGCCCAGCTCAGGACAGCATGGTTTCAATCACCAAGACATGCATGGTATATTCAGAGAAGAGTGACTTTGGTAGTGAAAGGCCTCAAAACAAACTGGACTCATGTCCAGTCTGGATTTGTTGAATGAATGTGGATGTTTAACCTAGGAAACGGCAGGACGTTGCTTCTTCCTCCAAATAACCCAGAGGTAACTTGACAGAGAACTAAGTGCCTTATTCTGTGGCTCCTTAAGGAAAACCAGAAGCAGTGAAAGGAGGCTCAAGAAAGTGGCTAAGTACACAAATGATAGAGTCCAAAGTCGGGGGTTCAAATTCCTGTTCCACCAGATACTAATTATCTAAGCTTGGCAAGATATTTACCACTCTGAGGCTCAATTTCCCTGTCTGATAAGTAGGGAAAATAACAGCTAGCTTGGAGGGTTATTATGATAATCAAATGAGTCAACAGTGTACGCAGAGTGTGAAGTGTAGCAACGCGTATTATGAGGGTTTAACACATGGCAGCTGAATGGCTGCCTCATAAATCGTCATCACACTGTTACTCTTACTGGTGAGAAGTATTCAAGGATAAAAATTCTTGCCTTTGGAAGCAGTAATTTCAGCTATCACTAGAGATATTCCTTATCTGGAATATGGGTTTCGATCACCTGATCTAGATTTAAATTGCAGTTCTAACATTTACTAGCTCTGTTACCTTGAATAAGATATTTAATTTGTATAAGCCTCAGTTTTCTTGTCTTACATGATGATAATAACATCTCTTTCACAAGTGTGATTTTTTCCTGAGGAATGTCTATAATAGTCAAGACAAGCATATGATTTTTTTGAGCATGTTCTTAGTTCCAGACACCATTCTAAATGCCTTATGTGCCTACATTTACTTAATCCTCTCAACTAGGAAGAGATTATGACTATTTTCCCATTTTATAGATGAGGAAACTGAGGCAAACAAGATTAAATCATTTCTCCAAGGTCATACAGTTAATAATACGGGGAAGAGGGGCACCTGGGTGGCTCATTCGGTTAAGCGTCCGACTTCGGCTCAGGTCATGATCTCACAGTTCCTGGGTTCAAGCCCCGCATCGGGCTCTGTGCTGACAGCTCAGAGACTGGAGCCTGCTTCGGATTCTGTGTCTCCCTCGCTCTCTGTCCCTCCCCCACTTGTGCTCTGCCTATCTCTGTCTCTCAAAAATAAGTATATGTAAAAAATTTTAGAAAAAATAATAAGGGGAAGAACAGGAATCATGAGCTGAAGATGTCTGGCTCCTGGGGTCATGGTCATGACCATCCCCAACACAGTGCTTTACATGAGCATATATTTGTTCATTCCTTCCCCATGCCCTGGAAGATCACTTAGATTCGTACAGAGTCAAACTTTCAAGGGTGTTAATTCAAGAGTCTGGACTTACCTTTTTTGAATGCCAATACATGAACTAGGGTTCGATTGCCAGTACGAAAGATCACTTTGAAATGTACTAATGGGAAGAATAAATCTAATGAATATGTTCCAAAACTGAGTATAAGCTAATCCCACAGTCTGCAGATACTGTGGATAACGTAAATAAACAAAAAGAAGCAGGGGCACCTGGGTGGCTCAGTCAGTTTAGTGTCTGACATCAGCTCAGATCATGATCTCATGGTCCATGAGTTGCAGCCTTGCAGTAGGCTCTCTGATGTCAGTGCAGAGCCCACTTCAGACGCTCTGTCCCCTTATGTCTCTCCCCCTCCCCTGCTCTCTCTTTCTCCCTCTCTCTCAAAAATAAGTAAACATTTAAAAGAATCAAAGGTGTCGGGTATATTGCGTGTAAGCTAAATGGGTATGGAAACTCTCCCTCTACCTCAGGCACTCAAGGCTGTGCAATTTAAACGGAGTGGGAGGAGCAAAATCTGGGGACAGGGAAGATTTGGTCTGTGAAAAACATCCTTAATCACAGTATGTATACAATAGGAAGGAGGTGAACTTTCAGCTCGGGCATAATACTTAGGAAAGAAAAATAACCAGTTAGGAAAGGGGATCAGTGACCTCCAAGTCCTGTAAAGATGGGTCCCCTGAAGAACTCTGTTCCGATAGCTGAGTAACTGTGACAACTGACCGGTGTTGACAAACAGTGAGAGAGTGTGTGTGTGTGTGTGTGTGTGTGTGTGTGTGTGTGAATGCACACAAATTCATACACATACATATGTATTTCAAGATCATACCCATAAGAATAATTTCAATAAATCACCTGTCACTCCTTATTCCTTAGCTAATTATGTCGACAAAAGAGTTTCCTCCAGGTTTGGGTATAGAATACAGAAGGAGAAAAAAAAAGTTTTGTAATCCTTCAGTTGGAATTTGATTCACAGCCAAATTAATTTCTCTTTCCAGTGTTTTGTGTTTTTTCCCCTTCCCTGAACAGGGCTTGGGAAATGATGAATATCTTCCGTGAGAGCAAACACACATATTTTGGTTCCCCGGATTCTATCATGGCGTAAATACCTAAAGGAGATATCAGTGTTGTGAAAACTCCAAAGTAGCTGGAAGGCAGACATGCAATGGGGAATTTTCCAGAATGCACTTTGACAGCAAGTTGTGGTGGAATGCTGAGCGGGGAGGAGAAGATGACATTTGGTAATTCTCTAACTCCTGAGAGGAGAGAATGACTCAAGTGTTTCTAAAGAAGCAGAACAGTGTATGTATCAGAATAAGAGATGGGCAAAATAAATAACTGCTGTTGTGGGAGATAAAGGGATAGAAATGACTTATTGTGAAGGAAAGGCCTTTACAAAATTGTAGTGGACTCGAAAGACTATTTTTAAAATTTACTGTGAGTGCCAGATAATAATGAAAAACATCTGTGCATCTTTTCCCAAATAACAGATAAATAAAATATAAAGTGAACATGGAGTAGAGATTTTGTCCCTTTTACACTGGGAAGAATTGCTATCTCACTTGCACATTTCTACAGCCAATTAGAGGGAAATCGACTCCTTGGGTGCCATCTAGTGGCTAAGTGAAGGAGGCAACTAAAAGAGTTGGAATTTGTTTTATTTCCTACACAGGAAAAAAAAAATGAGTATAATGAAACAGGAATAAGGCATTAGTTTGAAACTTATTAAAGAAATCAACACCCATTAGTATAAGAAATAATTTGGAGGTGACTTGGATAAGGCAAGGATTTTGCCTTTTAGTTTTTGCTCAATTCCCAGCACCTAGGAAGACATCCAGCATGCGGTGTAAACATGATATTAGCCTGTTTGAAACAAAATGAATAAATGGAGACAAATATTATAAAATTTGAGAGACCATATATATCTTATTATGCATAGATATTTCACCTACCCAGATTTTTTTAAAGGTATGGTACAACTTTTACAAGTGATTTTAAGTAACAAATTAGAATTGTTTGCATTAAAGCCTTCTTATTGTAGATTTTCCAAAATCATGTTAGGAGTTCTTTGCAGAATTTCAAATGAAATATCAGCAAGTCTAGACTATTCAAGCTCTAAAATTCATATTACCTGGTATTATCTGCTAATTTCTTTATCTCTTTCTTTTTTCTCTTCTTTTATTTTGTACATTTTCAGGAATAGAAGGAGGAGATTAAGACACATTGTATCTTTCTGATGAGCTAGTTGTCTTATTTATACATTAATTTACGTAATCTTCACAAAGAAGACAATTGGATAGTTTAAAACCCTGAGGCTCAGAGGGTTAGTTTACATTGCCGTAGAATCCACCCATGGTTTTTGGTTTGAAAGCTTGTCATTTTTGTACCATTGCCTATGTCCAAGAAGTTGGTTTAGAGTTGGGCATGTAACCAGCTTATGGCCAATGACACAGAGAAGAGGTCTTCCAGAAAATTTTCTCACTCATCTTGCATAGAAAGAAATTCAAAAATGCTTTCTTTTCTGCTTCTTGGCGTTGGTTTCTGAAAATGTGATGTCTGGAGTTGCTGCAGTCATCTTGTGGCCATGAGGGGAATGAGTTCACATACCAAGGATGACGAAGTAAATAGATGGAAGATGGGCGTTTTTGACATTATGGGAGCAACTAAGCTAAACAACTCAGAGCCTGCTCAGCCTTGAACTTCTTGTTACGTGGATGATAAAGAACCTCCTTTCAAATTCATTTAGAGATTTTTTTTTTCTGTTGCAGCTGAAAACGTCTTAATTAAAACAGATTAGTGGAATAGATGAGATAAATAATCAGAAATTGTTTAAACACTATTAGAAAATAAAATTAACATGAGTCTTATTTTAATAAATCAGAGAGATAATCCTGAATTTAAAAAAATCAACAAATGACACATTGAAAAAAGTCTAACAAAACGTACTTGGTGAACTTTAAATTGTGGAGGAAGGAGCTAAATTCCATAGAGAACAATACAAAAGACAAGAAAACAGAAACCCTGATTACTACTTCATGGGTGCCACAATTTAATAGACTGCTCAAAACTAAGCTTTAATAACTTTCTCAAATGGTGTTTCATGCAAATAAAAAAATAAGTCAGATGTCAACACAGAGGACCCATATTTCAATAAGCATTGCAGTTTACTGAAAGTGGTGCTCACATAATTTTATACAACAATATAGATGTTAATCCAAATTCACTTTGTTCTTCCCGTGACTCAGGTTACTGAGTGATGCCGGGAAGTGATTCGAAAAGTGAATTTTCCACACTGAATTCTAAGTTCCAAGTACTACATGTATTTCCCATATAATTAAATGAAACTACTTTTTAGCTCTCTACTTTTATTTTCTGGAAAACAAATCTAGGTATGAAACCATCCCTACCCCTGCCAAAAAGATATAAACATTCTAATTGAAGTGAAAATTAAAAATAGGGGGTGCCCGGGTAGCTCAGTTGGTTGAGTGTTTGACTTGTGATTTCAGCTCATGTCATGATCTCAGGGTTGTGGGACTGAGCCCCACATCAGGCTCCGCACTGAACATGGAGCCTGCTTAAGATTCTCCCTCCCTCCCTCCCTCTCTCTCTCTCTCTCTCTCTCTCTCTCTCTCTCTCTCCCTCTCTCTCTCTCCCTCCCCCTCCCTCCCTCCCTCCTTCCCTCTACCCTTCTCCCCCATTGGTGTGCACTCTCTCTGAAAAAAAAGAAAGAAAGAAGAAAATAGTTTATTAGAAGAAATTCTGATAAAAGATGAAAATGAGTGAAATAGGGGCGCCTGGGTAGCTCAGTCAGTTAAGCCTCTGACTCTTGATTTCAGCTCAGGTCATGACCTCATGGTTTCGTGGGTTCGAGCCCCATGTCAGTCTCTTCTCACTGTGTGGGATTCTCCCTCCCTCTCTCTTTCTGTCCCTCCCCAACCCTCACTATCTCTGTCTCTCTGAAAATAAATAAATAAGCCTTTCAAAAAGAAAATAAGAGGAATATTTTCAAAATTAACTGAGGTGTTGATTTTAGTAAATATACAATTACTTGGATTAAATCTAAAGAGCAAGACTTGAAAGTTATAGCCATTTGCACTGTGTTGTGTCTCAGCAGACACACACTCACACAGACACAAAACAAAGTCAACACAAAACAAACTGAAATGATCGGCCCTTTTGGATAAGACCTGAATCATTTCGTTTGAAATGAATTTTTGTGGTAAAAGATTAAAAAGTCAACACTTTATTCTTCTCTTTGCCTTTCTTGAGAAGCAGTAACTGGAAGAGGTTAGTGGGGAAACGGACACCCCTTAGTCATCCTGTCTCTCTTCTTGCTTCCATTGGGTAGGTAGAGCTGTCTGGTCCATCCAATCAACTTCCAGTAAAAGTGAATTTCTTCTTACCTCATAGGAAAATGTGGTTTACAATTCGGTACAACTTTGAAGAAGTCATTCTCTTACCTTCCTACGTTTCAAAACATATTTTGCCACTTTCACTGTGATCAATAATGTAATAGATTTCAAGTCTGAAAGAATTTATGTGTAAAACCATCATTATATCACAGCTTAGAGACATTCTCAAGAATATTTTTCTTATGTGTGGTATTTTTCATTAATGTCATCTATGCCTCTTTACAATTATGTCATAAGTTATAATAAATCAAACAATAAAATTATCATACCTTCAGAACGTGCCTATGAAATAGGTGTGTTATTCCCATTCTACAGATATAGAAACTGAGTCTGAGTAAAAGAATCAATCATTTGAGATCTCACAGCTATCAAGTGGCAGAACCAGGATTTGAACCTAAGCAGACTGAACATAAAAACTCTGGCAATAGCAAGCAATCTTAATTCCCTTGCTCTGGTGAGACAATAATTATTTTAATTAGCTTGTTAAAATTATGTGAGAAAGGATCACTCCTCATGGTTGGTGGGGATGTAAAGTGGCAAACCCTTTTGCCAACAGCTTAGTCATTTCTTATAAAACTCAACATGCATCTACCATATGGCCAGGCAATTGCACTCTTGGGCATTTAGCCCAGAGAAATGAAAACTTGTGTTTGTGCAAAAATCTGAGTACAAATGTTCATAGTGGTTTTATTTCTAATCGCCCCAGCCTGGGAATAATCCAGTTGTCCTTCAGCAGGTAAATGGTTAAAGAATTCAGCTATACCCTGGAATACTACTCAGCAGTAAAAATGAAGGAGCTGTTGGTATACACGGCTACTTGTGTGCATCTCCAGGGAGTTACGCTGAGTGGAGAAAGCCATTCCTAAAAGGTTAGGTACAGACTTTACTTGCATAACATTTTTTGACATGGAAAAATCATGGAGAGCAGATTTGTCATTGTCAGTGGTGAGGGCTAGGGTGACTAGGTAGAAGACAGTAGATGTGGTCACAAAAAGGCAATAGTAGGGAGCCTGGTGGTGAAAGATCCACAAATCTACACAGGTGATAAGATTACATAAAACTAAATGCACACACACACACACACACACACAGCCGTAAGTGAAACTGGGGACATTTGGGTAAGATCTGTGGATTCCTTCAGTGTCCATATCCAGTTTTGATATTGTAGTGTGTTTTTGCAGGTTATCATTGGAGGAAAACTGAGTCAAAGGCACATGGGATCTCTGTGTTATTTTTTAGATCTACCCGTGAATCTATAATTATCTCACAATGAAAAGTATAATTAAAAAAGCGTTGTATGTCATCCTATTACCCTCAAATTATTTTGCCACATCCCTAAGAAAAATGAACTAAAAATTTTATAGTACGTATTTTTAGCCACAATGTGAAATGTAAAAATGAGGTTTCATTCATCAAGTAAAGCAGCCACCCTCCATCGGTCTGTTGCCTTTACTGTCAGTAATGCACCCACTAACAAGTGATGCTGTAATTCCACATCTCTGTGCTCTACCAACATGCATTATACAGTGTTGTTGGGTTTGTTTTTTTTTTTTTTTGAAGTGTGAAAAGAAATCCCTTAACGGTGCAGCTTTCCTCTTGCATTAATTCATTATCTGTGCCTGGGCATCTATGTCTGGTTTTCATTTTCTTTGTGTGGCCAATGTCAAAGACATCAATTTTTAAATTTGAATCTGTTTTATTTGTCAGTGCCCACTGATTTTAAAAATATACAGAATATGAGCCATTTCTCTTTCTTTAAAAAAATGGCATAAGAGTTCTTTTCACCTTTGATTTGAACAGGATGGAAGGGAAATATCTTTGAAGAAAACAGGTTTTAAAGTCTGCTTTCTTGAAGCACAGTACTAATGAATCAAGGCGGCCTGAAGTTACACGGCTTCTGGTTTGAGCTGTCATTTTCTTCACTCACTCTGGCCCCGAATTCCCCAGCTTCTGCTCCCTGCCACTTTTGTTCAACCTGTGCCTGTTATTGGTGTTGATATAATATACACAAAGCGAGACTTGCCTTTATGGTTACCATGGAAACACAGCTTATTAATAAAAGTCTTCCTTCTGAAAGGAATTGTGATGTGATGCACTCACCCGGGTCTGTAAGCAAGTTTTCCACATTCTGAGATTACATATTTAATAAAGAACTAGCTCTGAAAAATTAACCTCTGGCATATACTCTCCCCTTCAGTGACCTTCTACTGTTTCACAAGATGTTCATTATTTTTCCAGTGGTGTGACCACATCCTTCTGGCACAGGGAACTAAGTATAATAAGTGAAGCAGGGAATAGTTCTCTTCTTCCCTACGCCACCCTCCTTCCAGTTTAAAAACTTGTGACAATTATTTACATAATTGCCTCCTTGCCCTTTGCCCCAGTCAAAATTGTGGCCGGGTAGACTTTGTAACTGTATCCAATCTCAAGGCGCCTGCAGTTGGCCTGATCCAGTTGCGAACTTTATTGCCCATTGTCTCATATCATGTGTTTGTCCTGTATGTTCGCATGTCACTTGCACCGACTGTGAATGAATCGGGGCAACAGCACGCTGTCCTGTGCTAACTATACATCCCTCTCTTCCTTCCTTCTTCCTGGCCTTCCTCACTTAGGGGTGAGCAATAAACCACTCAGCTGACAAATGTTTATTAAGCTCCTACTGTGTGCCTCGTACATTCTAGGGGCTAGAGATACAGCAGTGAATAAGATATGTTTCTAGATTTTAGTTATATTTGGAGAAAACTAGATTTGCTTTGAGTATAAACAATTTTTTCCTTTTGCCCCTTTCGATTAAAAAAATGCCACTGCACCTGTTTTGTTGGTACTGTTCATCACTGAGACCCCTGTGTTCCTCATCCAGCCACATAAAAATGACAGTTATAAAGAGAAAAGTTAAAAGGATACAGCATTGCTCAAAAGCAGTGTCAGTAACTTTGAAGGGAAAGTAGTGGGGTGGAAGTGAGCCTCTTAAGCTCCAGAAAGAAAAGCTAGAGAACGGCCGACATTTTAGCTCCTGCAGTGTGAGCAGATCAGGACACAGAAATCTGTCCATTGCTTGAAATAAAGGCCTGGGGTAAGGAGCACCCCAGCCCATGAAAGGAAGAGAAAAACAGCTTTTGACCAACATCTGGGGTTACAGCTTATATAAAGTCACTTAGCCAGGATGAAGGGGCAGCAGAAACGCCTGACACCCAGGACTCGTGCTCACCTGCCCACGGACATGGTGCCTGCATCGGTGTTTGTTTCAGGATCATCCCTGGGGGAGCTCAGAGTCTGGACTGGAGTTCCCAGTGGTCGAGGTGCTGTGGCAGTGGGAGAGGTCAGTGTACAGACAGCGTAAGAAAACAAGCAAAGAATGTGGGAGCAAAAAACAAACAAAAACCAAGCCAAAACAAAGCAAAAAAAATAACTCTCCTAAAAATGAGCTTGAAAACCAAAATTCCAAAGGACATAGGAAATATAAAGATAACCCAGAAAGTGAAAGATTGGGGTACATAATCACTTTGGGTAAAGTGAAAGTACCAGAGCAATCCAAAAAATTAAAGCAAGTATGTTTAAAAATTTAACGAGATTTTTCAGAGTGAGAAAATATAACTCTTAAGAATATAAAGATTATGAAAAACAAAAGTGGTAACATATGCAAAGAATCAAGCAAAACCTTGGAAAGGTAAAATATTACTATTATAGACAAAATAGCAAATAGAATGAACTCAAGACAATGCAGTTGGAAAGAAAATTTTAAAACATTAGAAACCTGAGTGGTTCAGTTGGTTAAGCGTCCGACTCTTGATTTCGGCTCAGGTCATCATCTCGTGGTCCATGAAATTAAACCCTGCACTGGGCTCCATGTTGCCAGCACAGAGCCTGCTTGGGATCCTCTCTCTCTCTTGCTCTCTCTCTCTCTCTGTCTCTCTCTGTCTCTCAATAAATAATAAACACTTAAAAGAATAAAAAAATTAGGAAAAAAGTGCTGAGAAATATACACAGAATCCAGCCCCAGGGGTAAGACACTGAAAATACATATATTAAATAGCAGTCAAGAGATACTGGTACAGTATAGAAAGCCTCCAAAAGTTTTTTTTTTTTAAAAGAAAGTAATAGCTGAGAAGCAATAATTAAAGATAGGTTGGAAATTATATAGAACTAAAGAGAATAAAATTTCACTTTGAAATACAACATAGTACTTAGCAGGATATATTAAAAAAATAGACAATTACATATTTCAATGAGAAGATTCCCCCAAATAAGCCTTTGTCCATTATGAAAATGTAAACTTCAAAGGGTGTTAGTGAAACAGTGAATTGTCTACTTATAGAATTTATTACTTTATTCACACATATACTTAAATTACATATTATTCAAATACAGTAATTTAGAAATACTGTTTATTCTTCCCCACTCACACTTTAAAAAATTATTCAACCTTTTCAAATGAATCTTTGACATCAGCATCTTTGTCAGTAGAGTATTTTTTTTAAGTTTTTTAAATGTTTACTAATTTTTGAGAGGCAGAGAAAGAGAGAGAGCGAGACAGAGCACAAGTGGGGAGGGGCAGAGAGAAAGGGAGACAGGGAATCCAAGGCTCCAGGATGTCAGCGCAGAGGCCCATGTGGGCTCACGCTTCCTGACCTCGAGCATGACTTGAGCTGGTTAGACATTTAACCAACTGAGCCACCCAGGTGCCCCTGTCGTAGAATGCTTTTCAAGCACCACAGCAGCGTCACCTGTATGTCACTTGCTCTGAGATCGTATTTTATGACTGTATGTTCAGTGTTGGCACTAGACAACACACACATACATTCGTATAGTTTTGTTTTAATTTTTATTCTTCTTCTGGGCTTATATTCCTCACCCTCATAATGCAAAAACCACTATTGCTTTTTTAAAAAGATATATTTATTGATTTTGAGAGAGAGAGAGAGAGAGAGAGTGTTCCTGCATGTGGGAGAGGGGAGGGGCGGAGAGAGAGGGAGACAGAGGGTCCACAGCAGGGCTCTGCACTGTCAGTGCAGACCCGGATGCTGGGCTCCAATTCAAGGTGTGAGATCATGACCCGAGTTGAAATCGAGTTGGACTCTTAACCAACTGAGCCACCCATGCGTCCTGAACCACTCTTGCTTTTTACACTAATCTTTAAAAGCCGTATTTGTGATGGCCTCCAAACCTTGCAAACATAAACTCAATTCCAGGAATAAATATTGAAATTGTTAATCTTCTTTGCCTTTTTAAATACTAATTTTAGCATATGATCTTTGTAAAGTTCAAAACTAGCATTAATTGTAGAAAACAACACTGTAGGGTGGTTTCTGGCTCGTGTGTTGTCCTAAGCAGTATTTTATGGTTTATGAACGTGATCCATAACATTAGAGATTGTGTAGGGACCCAAATCTATATGGTTATTTCTTTTCTATAATTGTTGGGGGAGATTTACCTCAACGTGAAGGCACGTCTCTCATGTACAACAAACACACTTGCACTCACCCTCCCCCCCACGCGCCCGCGCGCGCGCGCGCACACACACACACACACACACACACACACACACACACACACACACGCCTGTCATGTTCTGCCTGGAGCAGGTCCCAGCAGCTGCTGGGATGGGTGGAATAAGAAGACAGCTGAGGTTGCCTTTCTGTCTCATAGAACAGCTGGTGGTGGAAGGAGACGCGTTGGCAACGATGCAGGTGAAGAGTCCAGTTTTTCCTGCCAGGCTTCTGCCTGAAAATAGTGGCAACACTACCAAATATGCCCCACTTGAACTTCATGAGAAAGGCAAATGTGTGAAGAGAACCCATAAAGCTCCAACTGGGACAAGTCAGGTGAGGCGAATGCAAAATTTAAGGTGGCACTCAGTATAGGTGGTGACTCTGCACCTGCAGGACCTTGAGGGTGGGTGCCACCTTAAGTTTTGTGCTGCTCCTCTAACTGTCACCATGCCAACTTTTCTCTTTCCTGTTTAGTGTCTCTAGCTACAAGCCACCCATGACCAAGCATTAGATGACAAGAAAACCCCAGTGAGGTAGCAAGTGTAGCTTTCTTCTGTTGATGCATCTGGGTATTTGATAATGGACTTAAAATAAGGACTGTGTTGATAATTCTGAATATCAAGTCTCTCCCAGGTTAATTAAAAAGTATGTTTTAGGGACACCTGGGTAGCTCAGTAGGTTAAGCATCTGACTTCCACTCAGGTTATTATCTCATGGTTCCTGAGTTCGAGCCCTGGGTTGGGCTTTGTGCTGCTACCTCAGAGCCTGGAGCCTGCTTGAAATTCTGTGTCTCCCTCTCTCTGCCCCTCCCCTACTCACACTTTATCTCTCAAATCTGAATAAACGGTAAAACGATTTTTAACGTATGTTTTAAAACTGTATTTTATCTACACACATACTCATCCACGTGAACAAAAGAGAAATGGCTAACTTGATAAACTATATATTCTACTCTATTATTTGTCCTTTGTTTTGGGCTGGTAGCCTTAGCTGATCCCAGCTGGGCTGTGTTTTTTACATCATTGACTTAATCACTAGTTACAGAGAATTTTCTCTTTATCAGCAGTGAATTCAGAGTGAGTCTGTAAGTAATATTTTTCAATGGCTATAGCTACCTGTACTCAGAATTACAGAGAGCTTAATGAAGTTCTTTTACTCCCAGCTACATTAACAAAATGCTTGCCCTAACTATTTACTCTCCAGAGCTGATATCTCTGTATTTGTGCAGCATTCCATATCTCTGATCCCTCATTAAGAAAGTCTCATCCTGTTCTGGAGTTTAGCCCAACAACTCCAGGTTTGTTACTGAGCAAATAGTCCAATGCATGAAAACACTTGATTCTCTGTTGCTCCCTGAGCTATCTTCATCTTCAGGGAACGCCATTGCTGAGTTCTAATATTTAATCATTTCATGTTCATTATCGTGTCAGTTTTCCATATGGCACCTGCTTCTTTCTGGTCTAAGTTCTGTGAAAAATGAGTGAGTCGCCAAAGCACAGGCGGAAATTCCTTTATCTAATTTATGCTTCTGACCATGAGATCCTAAAGTCCTGTTTAATGCCTTTAAGGCCACGCTGGCCTCTAGCGTATGAATTAATTATCCATTCATAAGACAAATCTTTCCTATTTGCCTTCTCACCTCTGTGCACTTGTGCTTCCCGGCCTGATTCAGAATCCTAAGATTCACAACTTCAAATGCATTGAGTCTGGTCAGGATATATGGATGAATGCAGATGACGGGTGGAAGAGAAGAGAGTTACAGCTGTGGTAAACTGGCTTACAGGCTTCTCTAGCGGTCCTGCATGGACCCCAAGTTCAAACCCAGACATAAATAACATAGCACAATCCATAGGTATAAAATAGAAATGTCATTTAAAAGGTGGTTACGCATGCAAGTGTGTGCATGCACGTGTGTCTGTGTTGTGTTCTGATTACTCCACTAGGAAGGGTGCATTTTTTAACGTCAAGTGTTGTATATTATGCAATTTGTGGGCATAATATACATCTCTTCATAGAGCCAATTAAAAGTGAAAATTTGGGGTCAGAAACATTTCACAGTTGATCCAGAAGTCTTTGCTGAACGTAAGCTAAATATAAGCCAGCAGCTTCTCCAGGAAGGAGAAGCCACAAACTCAGTTTCCAGGTGAAACAAAATGCTAAACTTAAACTCCAAGCAGTGAGCCTGGGGAGAATTTAACAGCAGTGTGGGTGTCTCACTCACGCTCTTCGGAAGATCAATGAGAAAACATCTTTCCCCACAGTGAATGGTTGTAACAGTTCAGATCAAAAAAAATTCCAGAGCAAACAAAAGCACCACCACTGAGGCAGTACTAGACCAAATACACTGACGATTCTGCTGCATTTGTAACTTTCCATATTAATTGTTAAATAAATTTACCTGATTCACTTGGGATCTTGAGCTATGAAAGAAAATACCACCCAGAAACATTATTGAAAGCCCTATACATTTTATTTGTTTCGAAAAGCAAAGTTTAAAAATTGGGGTGCCTTGAAATCAATCTTGTAAATGAAAAAGTTATTTGTGCTACTATTCTCTAATAACTAAATTGTGGTATTATTTATTAAAAACATAGATAGCATACAAGCTTAAATGACGAAGGACCAAAAATCTAATTTCAGACGGTGATCAATTTAGCAGGATGATTTGATTGAGAAAGCACCAACCATGATTAAATTATCTTTAGGGCCGGGTCTGAACAACTATCCTTGAATTGAAAATATACCTTCGTTTAACGAGGATATGGGAAGAAAAACAGAAAACAATGAAAGGGAGTTTATTTTATAATGCCATATTTCTTTGTAAAACAAACAAAAACACAGTTGTTCTCACAGTATTTCTTGAAAAACAACTCTTTCAGAAAGGTGATTTAATACACAGTAAATAACAGAAATGATCTGGAGCCACCTTGTGGTAGTCACATGTAACTGCATGTGGTTTTTAAAATCCTCCTAGAACTATATTCTAGAATAAAGGTTTTTTACAGCTCAAAAATTATCTAATTTCTTTAAGAATTCTAACGTTTCAAACATAGACAATGTATTTATATGGAAGAAGTTTCAGACAAATTGTTTTGTAATGGAAAATGGTAATAATAATTACAGTAGCAGCCTATCATTTATTCAGTGCCTTCTGAGTGCCAGGCACTGAGCTGTGGGTCTTGTGTACCTTCATTTACTGGATGGGAAGAAGGTTTCAGGGAAAAGTGAGGTGGACTAAATCAGTCTCTTACCCATGGTCATACAGATTTAGTAACAAGTGTAGTTGAGATTTGAAAGCCAAATCCTTAGTAACTACCACCCTTTAAAAAATGCCTACTGTATATCAGGCATGCTGTTAAGTACTTTCTATTTGTTATCCAATCATTATAATATTCTTATGGGATAAATCTTACTACATACATTATATAAATGAAGAGATTCAGGCAAATTATATAACCCTGCCTTGTTAGCCACAACTGACAAAGCTGGAATTTGAATCTAGGAAAGTTTAATCCTAAAAATCACACTCATACTGTGCTATGTCACCCTACCTCATCCAATCATAATACTTCAATTAATTGTGTATGTATGGATTTATTCATTAATTCACTCATAACACGCACACACACACACACACACACACACACACACACACACCAGAGGCTGTGGGGTGGGGAGAAAGAGAAATATTAAGACACAAGCAGTTGGATTTGAGTCTCAAAAGTCCACCTGACGGGGTCTAGGAAGAATCTATTTTCTTCAAAGCTGGTAAATCTGTTTAATATGGCTTTACTCATGAAGGAGGAAGGTTGAGGGGAAATAAAACCACAGATATATATATATATATATATATATGGTTATTATGAAGGATATGTTGAGTTTTCCTCTCACTTACACACACACACACACACACACACATCACACACACACAATGGTGCATCTTCCTTTGGCTGACATATTCTCCCCTCCTTCCCTTGGGTAAATCATTCCTTTCCAAGTTGATACTTAGACATCAGTTCCCAGAGAAGCTCCCTGCCCTGCTTCCCCAGTCTGAGTGTCCCTGTGGCTTCTGCCTTTCCTAGCACTTTGCACACCGCCTTGTGACTGTATTTTCCTATCCACCACCAGACTCCAAGATCCAGTGGTCTTCATGCCACTTCCTCCATTGGTGGACCCCAGCACTCAATAAAAGTTTGTTTGCAAATGAATTCAGATGCCCAAAGAAATCAAAGTATAGATCACAAAAATAAAAGCAATGTGTACCAGAAGGTGCAGAGCGGAAGTATAACTAGGATTATGTGGAGGCACAGAAGGGGCAGAGGATCCACTTTGTTTGAGGAAAGAGAAGGTTAAAAAGATTTTTCTTAAGGAGATCATATTTGATCCGTGGAGGGGCAGGTGGAAAGGACAGAGGTGTCCTCATAAAGAATGAGATATGGCCTTCAAATATTAATGTACATGAAAAATAAATCACCCAGGGAATTTGTTAAAATGCAGATTTCTTGGCTAAGTGCCCAGGAATTAGATTTCAGTAGAACGTGGAAGTCAAGAATTCTAAAAATGCCCCCAACCAATTCTAGTGCTGATGAGCTTTGTACCTCATTCTGAGGAAACCAGAGGCATGAAAAGCGTGATGTGTCTGAGGCCACGCTAGAAGTTCACTGTGGCGGGGCCGTGGTGCAGGGAAGAATGTTGGAAGCTGTAGTTAGGAAATCGTGGAGGCCAGATTATGAGCCTTGTGGGTCATGTCAAGGAATTTAAATTTTATTCTGTGGTACTGTGGAGCCATTGGTCACCTAAAAGAAGGGAGGAGATAAGGTCGAGTTCACTGTAGAGTGTGGAATTCATGGGAAAAACTGAAGATGGGGTGCCCACCAGACACCTCCCCCACCCATTGCCTCAATGGGTGTTTTTTCTTTTTTCCTTGTTTAAAAATTATTTATTTATTTTTAAATTTACATCCAAGTTAGTGTACAGTACAATAATGACTTCAGGAGTAGATTGCAGTGACTCCCCCCTAAGTATAACACCCAGGGCTCTGGCATGTTTTCCTGAGTGCCCCTTGCCCACTCAGCCCATCCCCCCACTCACAAACCCTCCAGCAACCCTCGGTTTGTTCTCTATATTTAAGTCTCTTATGCTTTGACCCCCTCTCTGTTTTTATATTATTTTTGCTTCTCTTCCCTTATGTTCATCGGTTTTATGTCTTAAATTCTACATGTAAGTGTAGTTATGTGATATTTGTCTGACTGACTAATTTTGCTTAGCATAAGTTGTTCTAGTTCCATCCAGGGAGTTGCAAGTGGCAAGATTTCATTCATGTTGGAGTAATACTCCTTTGTGTGTGGGCATATCTCTTCTTTATCCATTCATCTGCCGGCGGACGTGTGGGCTTATCCCATACTTGGGCTGTTGTGGATAGCACTGCTGCAAACATTGTCGATGGGTGTTTTCTCAAAAGCCTCCAAGTTCCTGGGCGTATTCTTGGGAATCCATAAATTTTCTATGATGATCTCCTTTGCTTGTGCGTTCATGTCAACAATAGTTTTAAAAAATTTAATGTTTACTTATTGTTGAGAGAGAGAGAAACAGAGATAGAGACAGAATGTGAGCAGCGGAGGGGCAGAGAGAGAGGGAGACACAGAAGCCCAAGCAGGTTTGAGGCTCACAAACCGTGAGTTCACGACCTGAGCCGAAATTAGACGCTGAAATGACTGAGGCACCCAGGTGCCCCAATAATAATTTTAGATGAAGATAATCTTCCCCCAAGTCATCTCCTTGGTTGTTTTATAACCAATACCACTAGGGAATTCTAGGGGCTGTTTGCATGTGTGTTTCTCTCTGCATCACGCCTGTGAGCCAGCAGAACAGTTCAGGGTAGCAGATGTGAGCATGGACCGTAGTCCAGGCTGCGTAGGTTTAAACCCTGACTTTGTCACTCACTAGCTGTATGCCTTTGCACAAGTTATGCACCTCCTGCCCCTCAGTTTCCTCACTGTAAAGTGGGGATAAAAATAGTGCCTACCCTATGGAAGTGTTGAGAGGATTCAGTGTGTTAATAGGGCACATGTAGTGTTGGAATAGTGCCTCGGACACAGTGAGGACTACGTGAGCTTTCACTGTTTTTATTACTGCTTTTTGTTGGAAGCCTCTCCTGAGCTGTGGGGCTCTCTTTTACTGCCGTAATTGCAGGTACTTCAGCAGTTGCCTGACGCAACCGCAAACCTCTTCCAAAGCCTGAGAAATGTGTTCTGACTTGGCCTTACTTGCGTTTACTTTATGATTATCTCACAGAGAAGGAGCCTCTTGACTTTGTAGCTGAGATCCCCGTGCAGAGAACCCACATCTCCACTGTGACCTCACTTACATGATTAATTACCGAGGCTCATGGTGCCAAGGGGGTTTGTTTGGGCCCTAAGTTTTGTTGTCTTCTTTCCAATATCTGAAGACTCCAAATGGTTACTGTGTGCATCCTTTATTGCTTCTCCTCCTGTATCTGGATTGGTGGAAGTTTATAGGAATAAGGCATCTGGGAATCTGGGATTTTGTAAGGCGGAGCACATGAGGGTACATTTCATGAACTCCAGACTCTCCTCCTAAAAGTAGTTCTTATCCTGGGGTGCCTGAGGGGCTCAGTTGGTTAAATGTCTGACTCTTGATTTCGACTCAGGTCATGAGATCATAGTTTGTGAGTTCAAGCCCTGCATCAGGCTCTGCCCTGACAGCGCAGAGCCTGCCTGGGATCCTCTTTCTCTCCCCCTCTCTTAAAATAAATTAATAAGACATTTTTTTTTAAAAAGGCAGTTCTTATCACTAATGTCCACTCTATGAGGCCAACACCTTAATGTTCATAGACTTAGAACATTAGAAAGCAACAGAAGCACATGTGTGATGTGTAACTCTTGTTCTTACCACTAGCAAGTCACACACACACACACACACACACACACACACACACAAACACACACAACCCTGCAGAATGTTCTACCAGTGTGTTACTTCAGAATCAAGGGATCTACAATAACTCATCGAGGATTTTCCAAAAAATTAGGACTGGCTTCTCTGTTCTGTCTAGCTTGCCCTGGGCACTGAACTTTAGCCCTGAATTTTTGGCACATCTCCCTCTTTCTCTCTCACTCGCTCTTGTTCTCTCTCTTTTTTAAATAGTTAGTTTCTTATTTTTGAAAGAGAGAGAGAGAGAGAGAGAGAGAGAGAGAGAGAGAGAGAGCGCGCAAGCAGGTTAAGGGCAGAGAAGGGGAGACACAGAATCTGAAGCAGGCTCCAGGCTCTGAGCTGTCAGCACAGAGCCTGACATGGGGCTCGAGCTCAGAAACAGTGAGATTATGACCTGAGCCGAAATCGGATGCTGGATACTTAACTGACTGACCCACCAAGGTGGAGTTGGGTGTACTGCTTCCCACACACGACACTTCTCTCCAGCCGTGCTTCACACACAAGAGAGTGGCTAGAATCTTCCTCAGTCCACCAGCGAACCCTGGCCCTCACTTCACTTCTCTTAAGACTTTGCATTATAATGGGGTGCCTGGGTGGCTAAGGTGGTTGAGTGAGTAGGGCTTTGGCTCAGGCCATGATCTCGTGGGTTCATGGGTTCACTCTGTGCTGACAGCTAGCTCAGAGCCTGGAGCCTGTCTTCAGATTCTGTGTCTCCCTCTCTCTCTGACCCTCCCCTGCTCACACTGTCTCTCTCTCTCTCTCTCAAAAAATAAATAAAATATTAAAGAAAAAGACTTTGCATTACACTTAAATTCTGCAGGAAGACCTAATGGTGATCCTGCATGCGCCGTCCGTCACTGTTTTTCTATGACAAGGCATGTAATAGCCAGAAGGAAAACCCAATCAGAGTTCCTTCTTCAATTTATATAAATAAAGGAAGGTGGCTATTTTTGCCCCCTTGTAAGTGAAATGGAGAAAAGCAGTTGAAGCTCCCACCTAAATGACGAGAAATGGGAGTGAGGAGGGGGTTATTGATTATAATGCAATCTATGTGTTCTTTGGCTCCATTGTCTTTCAGCTTGCGCATAGAGTTCCTAGAAGGCTCCACTCTTTGTTAGGAGGCCCCCTGGGAATAACAGGATATTTGATTCTCTAATGGAAACATACTTCAGAGAAGCCATGTCGCAGTGTTCCTCCCTTGATGGGAATGGGCTCAAGATGGGAGCCCTAGCGTTTCTGGTCCACCAAGAACACACTTTGAAGTAGCACCTGAAGGGAGCCATCACTGTAGACAAGTCATTTAGATCAAAGCTGTCTGGTTTTACTTTGCTTCAGAACAGAGTCCAAAGCAGATTAGAATAGAGTTGGCTGTTTTTATCAACTTCTGCCAGTCCGCCACTGTAGGCAAGGTTTGCCCCTGAGTACCCTAGTCATAATTAGATGATGTGGAAGGCGTGAGGGTGGGGAATTCTTACTCCTTAAATTTGACCCTGAACCTGTTGACTGCTCTTACATAGACTAGGGCATCCTGATTCCAAATCGTATGGACTGTTCACCGTGTAATAATTTATATACTTGTAATTTTTCTAGATTTTTTCTACCATCATGATTAGTTATCTGAAATGCAAATATATTGCCAATAAGGGAAAATGCTTTATGGTCACTTGAATCATTAAGCTCTTTGAAAATGCCATCCTTGTGGAATGCTTCTGTAAAGGTCACAGTCCCTTAAGCTCCATTCAGTTCCACCCTTTCTTTTTTACAGCCTTTGTCCCTTCTTTTGGAGGGAAGAATGAGCACTTCCAAACTTGCAGCTTTTGGTTTTACTGTTCCTTCCACATTCCACATCCTCTAGCTAAGGCAAGTCTGCCGCCGCCCCATTTTTCTCTCAGGTGGTCTCTAATGGAGACCACTCACTATGGGATCTGTCCTGAGAGCCTGCGGTGGACCAGGACCTTAGAAGGGACTAAGGAGATACTGACTGATACTGTCTGGGCTAACTTCCCGCACGGTACCTACAACATCTTACCCCACAGCCTCCTCCAGAAATCCCAGATGAATACAATGCATTGCACCTTCTGGGCACTCCCAGCAGCTCAAGACCAAGCAGTCTAAGGTCTGAGGCCTTGCAAAGGGCATATGGCCAAATGTCTTTCAAAGATTTGAAAAGAAGTGACCTTTTGCCACCTCCTGGCATGGTCCACCATCTATCTGTGCTCATATCTCTGCCTGTGGAATTAATGGCTTCATAAGAAGTAGCCCAGTGGCTAAAGAGTGACAGTTCTGGAGGGGGGGAATCTGAAAAGGTTATGGAAGATTGAGGCTGATAACAGGCCCAGGCCTAGACCCAGAGGACTTTCCTTCTCTGACATTCAGCATGTTGTGTCTTACAATGAGAATATTAATAGCTAATGGCTTATAGTGCTTACCCTGTGCCAGGCTTTCTTCTAAATTCTTCACATACATTAACTCAGTCCTGTTAACCCCAACACTACCAAGATATTTATGAGGGAGAAAAACCCCAGTTCTATAATCTCACCCATAAATCACTTCGCAAGCAATCCAACTGTTTTAATTCTGTGTCAAAGAATGAGACTAACGTAATGATCTCTATTGGTTGTTTTCCTTGGAATTTCTATAGGACAGCTGCCATACAAACTGGCCCCAGAGTTAGCCTGGTCTGGACTCCCTATTGAATGTTGACTCAGCTACAGCCCTGGACTCTCCCCCTCTACTCCCCTCCCCACTTAGAGGGCATCCTATACCCCTTTACCATTCACACCATGCCCACACTCAGCTATGTTTGACCATTAGAGTAGAATGTTCATTACCTCGGATCTATATGATGATGTAATTCAGATAAAGCAGAACACTATAAAAATTTTCCCTCTATCCCGGACAGTAACTTTTCAAAATGTAACTTCAGCCTATTGCCCCTGTACTTCATTGATAAAAAAAAAAATAAATACATTAAAAGTATCTATGTCCTCTACCATCCTTGAGAGATATTTCAAGATCCTCTCAATTGCTTTAGAACTCCTCCTTAAAGCCCTTCTTCATTCAATTCAGATAAAATCATGACAGTATACTCCAGGAGGTCATCTGTCTCACAAAACTAGCAATCTGGATGTGATTCTAAGCTCATCTGGGATTCTCCATGTAGAGAAATATTTATTAGTTGGAAATAGTGATTTGTTACACAAATGAAGTGTTCATTTCTTTCTTCTGAGCGGTCAGGTTATAGCTTGCTCACAGCATAGCGCTTCTGCTCTGCCCTCTTTGTCTTTGCTGTCATAACCTGCTTCTGTTATGCATACAGTTTCAGTTTTCTACACACAGAGATACATTTCCTTTTCATAAACACTACTCATTGGCCTCTGTTTCTTTTAAGGAGGCAATACTATTCCATTATTGTATTAGAATGCTTTTGATACCAACTACAGAGACCCTAACTCAAATTGGGTTAAGCATTAAAAACAATTTATTGCCTTATATGAAATCAAATCAAGAGTTAGTCTAGGTTCTAGAAAAGGCTTGATCCAGTAGCTTAGCAAGGTAGCCTGTGATTTGACTGCTGAGTTATCCTAACGCTTTACAAATGGCTTTCAACTGGTTTCAGTGGCCATATTCACACCTAGCAGTAAGAATTCTTTTGTGGATTTATGGTAAAAGCAAAAAAAAAAGTTCTTTTTTCAAAATCCCCAGTGCACATTTTCTTGTGTCTCTGAATCCAAGTGGGTCACATGCCCATCTCCAGGCAGTCAGTTTTGGCTGGCAAATGGTGGATGCTGACGGGCTTAAACTATGCAGTGCTCACCTCTGATAATGCAAGTGGATCAGTGTTTGCCAGGCACAGAAGCTGTATTGAGGAATGTATTTTCATAGGAGGAAGTAGAGCTTGGATAGAGCAAACTACCCTACCATGACCACAATTCTGTCATAAATCTAATCCCGCTAATTCAAGGAGACCCATGAAGTATTACTTATCAACTCTCGGTAGCGTGTGTTCCAAACATGCTTTGTATATTTCTCATGTTCTTTGCTTTGGTGTGCACAGATATCTGAGGCCATAAGCACTCTTAGTGGAATTCTTCTCAATTATTCTCTTGTGTGAATGGCTAGGTCCTGAGACAAGTGCTTTATATGGTTACAAATTAGAATTTCACAAAAGCCTCAGGCAGCAGATGCCATCAACTTTTTTTTAAAGATGAGGAAACAAAGTTAAGTCGTTTCCTCAGTGTCACATAATTAGTAAGTGATGGACTCAGGATTCAAATGGAGGAAGACTGTTTCTAAAACCTATAGCCTTAACAAAGCACAATCCACACCAACTACCATGTCTCTAATGACCTGAGATTTACCACAAGTGCTAGGAGAGTAACATGTACTATTTTAATTATATTCAGAAAAATCCAGAGAATAAGGAAGTTGGGACTCATTTAGTATTAGGAAATGACAAAAAGTAAGTAGAACTCTTTATTTGCTTTTCATCTTTTCTGTTAGGGGAGTGATCTTTGGTCTGAAATAGTAGCTCAGTGGGACACCTGGGTGGCTCAGTCAGTTAAGCATCCACTTGGGCTCAGGTCATGATCTCACAGCTCCTGAGTTCGGGCCTTGCGTCAGAATCTATGCTGGCAGCGCAGAGCCTGGGGCCTGCTTCACATTCTGTGTCTCCCTCTCCCTCTGCCCCTCCCCTGCTCTCTCTCTCTCCCTCTCTCTCTTTCTCTCTCTCAAAAATAAATAAACATTAAAAAAATTGAAATAGCAGCTCAAATACTGGCCATAGGGAATAGATTTTGAAGCTGGGTGAAGACCTTACAGGAGCATACCCAGCCACTTCTGTGAGATCATGTCCTCTGTCTAGACAAACTCAATCCCAGGCCCTGAGAGAAGCTGTGCCGGAGGCAGATGATGAAGCAATGACTGATCGGTGGTAATGGAACCTACTCCTGAAGGCTAGAGATTGGCAAATGTAAAAAGAAAATCTAACTAAGTAAACAAATGAACAAAACTTTGTACTCAAGATTGAAGAGGTGTTGATTGTGGCCAAGTGCCAAAATAGCTACCAAAACCATAATTTATTAGCACTTAGGAAAGAACCAGCTCTTCTGAATAAAAATGGCAGACTGATGATGGATGTTTACCTCCACTTCTTTCTTAAGGCTTAAAAAAATCACGATAAAAACTTTAAAATGCATAAATCTGAGTCCATGTAGTAGCAGATGAGAGGGCCTCATGTTTTTGAAGCTAAAAATATAATACATGCATGGTTACTGACCTAGAAATCCATAGAAAATGAGACCTGAGGTTTCTGATAAGGCAGAAAAATCAATGAGAAGTAGGTCTGTGGACTAAAACCTGAAATGACTTGGGAAAGGAGACAGGAGTGGGGGTAGCCATCATGCATAAAAAGGGGATTAAATATAAGTTATTTCTATTTCTCCTTTCTCCTTCTTGGATCATATGGTCCGGGGTCCAACCATATGCCACCTGAACCTCTAGCAGGCACACAATTGGAGTATTTCTCTCAAGGAAAAATGACATATTCAAAAGAAAAGCCTAAGAGCTGCAAAATGAAACCACGTTACTTTCATTATTTGGATTCAGGTGGGTCTCCCTTCTCATTAGGCCATGGGTCTCTTCCCATGTCTGTATTCTTACCTCTAGCCTGATGTCTAGAAAGAAGAAGAAATGTAAAATAAAATATTTTTATTGTTAGTTGGACACATTGGGAATTTATACCAGCTGACTCAAAAGAGTTCCCTTTGAATCCTGAAATACTGTGACTACAAAACAAAAACTTAGCCTCCCAGGAAATTATCAAGATCGTGTGTAATGGAATGTGACATTTAAACTGTAGAACTAGAAGAGTGGGAACCCATTTGAGATGCATTGTATAATATGTCATGTAGGAAGTAGTGAAGAAAATTCAATGATATCTTCAAAATACTAAGGTTTTCATTCTCCATTCATATATAGTTTATTTTCTCCTTCTCTTCACATCTAGAGAGCAGGTAACTTCGTCCTGTGTATGCGGTGGGCACGACGCATATCAGTGACTCCCAGTCCTTTAGGAGCCAGATGGTTTCCTGTGTCCCCTGGCTAGCCATTCCTTGGGTGTAGAGTTGAGGACGTTGAGAACACAACCTTAGGAGCCACTTTCCATTGAGAAACTTTTGTGATTAACTCTGGGGAGAAAAAAAAAGGGAGTTATGACCCATGTGTTGATAGCATTCTTTCTTACTGACAGGCCTCATGAAGGTGTAGGAATAGAATTAATGTTGGTCCTTTTTTCCTTATTATGACCGGCAGGCCTATATATCTCTTCTAGCTACATAACCCCACTGATTTATCTGGATCATCATGCTTATTTTGGAGATAATTCAATTCCATGAAATTACATAGACATATTAGAAGAAAGTGGGTATAAATATAGTACAAGTAAATGAACCATGTTTCATTTAACTGAAGGGCTCGTGAGGGCAGGGATCATGTGTGTTGTGTTTCCCACTCTATCTCTAACACCTAAGACAACACAGAGCACGTGTAATACGAAGTAATAAAGAGTAGACACTCAGTAAAATTTGCTGAATAAGTGAAACACATAATCATAGTGAGACTTTAAATGATCTACTTAGATATAAATTTATAATCCTATTAGAAATTTTGAACCAATTCAATGTTTTTGATTATAGTGTGCATATAAACAAAAATCTCTTCTGTAGGACAGTGTGCTATTGGCAAAAGATTACACAAATTAATCAATGAAACAACAGAGAGTCCAGAAACAGATTCACATAAATAGAATCAACTGATTTTTAAGAAAGCAGCAGAAGCAATACAATGGAGTAAAGATCATATTTTCAGCAAATGGTGCTAGGACATCTACATGCAATATATATATATATATATAAAATTCAAAAATCATCAAAAATTAAATGTATACACACAAAAAAATCTTCGTTCCTTTCATTGACACCATACACACTTCTTATGTATCCTTCTAGAGAGCTTCTCTACAGCACATAAGAATATTCCTTTATTCCCCATTTTACACAAAAGGAACATGACCTGCACAATGATTTACACCTGCTTTTTTGCTGGTTCATTTGTTTATTGTTGTAATAATATACCTTGTAGCCCTTTCGCTCCAGTGTGTAGAATGTCTTCATTCTTTTTACAGCTGCCTAGCATTCCTTGTATGAATATATAGTTTATGTAGCTGTAGGAGCACTGACGGCATCGACTCCATCTTTGGCCCTCCCTTTGTTCACCCCTCTGATCTTCAAAGGTGGAGCCAAATAAGATGGCAAGTAGAGATCCTTTGGAGCACAGATGGTGCTACTTTAGATAACTAAGTGCCCCGTGCCCTCACTACCATACCCCTCCCTCTATAAATGCTGTCAGTTATGGTCCGGGCTTTGCAGAGAATATGGGGGCAGAGAGTGGAGTGGAACGTCCAAGTACTGCCTGCATCGTGGACTTGCCTGCTCACCTCTGGATCCCCTCAGTGAGTAAGTTACTCTGTATAAACCTGTGTAAAGGGTATGGTGGGGCTTGCTTTATTTTTAGTTTTAAAGGGTCTTCTCAATCTGGAGGCTACATTACTGACCCTCCACCTTCTAACATTAACGAGTCTCCTATTGGCTGGCACTTGTTTATATTCTTTGTGACTTTTACAAACAATATCACAGTAAATAACTTGGCATGTCTGTGGTTTTACAAATACTCAAGTATTTAGAATCTTATGAAAGTATAAGACTTGCCAAACTAATGGATGAAAGTGGGTATCTCAGAGAGTTTCTATTTGCATTTATTTTATTGTCATTGAGTTTAAGAGCCAGTTATACTTTCTTTTCTGTGGGTTTCAATCTTCCCTTAATGGTTTGTATTTTGTATGCTGGAAAAGTAATCTTTTAAAATTAATGTTTTTTGACTAGTGCATAATACCAGGGTCAAATTTTCATCAATTAATTTTACCTGAGGTTCTATTAATTTTACCTGTGGCTCTTTTAATGAGGTTCCATTGTGCTAAGTGGCTTAGGATCACAAATATAAAATGTCGTGTGCCTTCATTCTTGACCTCGTAATTTACTAGGGATGATAAACATATCTAGAGATAACTTGGATAAAAAGTGGATGTGGGTAAGGGAGATATTAACCCTGACTAGGTAATCAGAGAAGGCTTCTATTGGAAATGTGGGTGGGGGCAGGTAGATTTTGTAAAACAGACTTAAAGGAGGAAAGATCTAAAGTAGCCCTTGAATTTGGGGTCTACTGGGGGTCATGTGAGCACAAAGTGCTGGAGAGCAGGTGTTGGGGTGATGGTCCATAGCATGAAAGACAGCTTAATAAGCGGACTCAGAGTTTCTGAACTTTAAAGGATCATAATGTTCATTAAAATCATTTCGCAAAGGAAGAAACTGAGGCCAGATAATCAATGGCTTCTCCTAACGTCTGAGTTATATGTGCCAGGACTCAGACTATGGATTTCTACTCCGTACTTTCCTCCTACTTATACTCCTCTAGAAGACAGTGGTTAAACGGAAGGAGGCTCTGAATGGCAGCAAAGGAATATGAAAAGCACCTGGGTTGATTATATTTATAGTTAGGATATATTAGAGGGAAGATAAGGTAAATGTAGGAATTAGGTGAAATCTGGGTTATCAGAAAGCCATCCTCAGTTCCATTCTGAGGTCTTAAAAAGTTCTGCATAGGAAGCATTTTGTTAGAATACTTTCTACCCTTCTAGTTTGAGGAACTGTGTGGGCATGCAGGAAAATTTAAGTGTCTATGTCTGTATTTCCTGGGTGGGGTCATTGACATGAATAACAGAATGAAGACTATTTAATATGAAGGTCCAGCTTTGCCCTCTTGAGTCACCCTGGCCGTGTCCTATATATTACCATCGCTCTAAGGACATTCATCCAAAAGGTCATTCCTCCCAAGATTGCTGCCCCATAGGAAGGAAATGGCAAACTAAAGCAAATGAGTACTTCATGCGGGCATAAAGTCAACACATGTGATTTAATAGTAAGGCTGAAAATCATTTCTCGGACCCTCATTCAATATCACCACATAAGTACAGGTTTTCATACTTGATCACTTTTTTCTCCATCAACAGCTGAATGTTTCAAGTTCATCTTTTGTATAAGCAATCAATTCCCAGTAAAACTGGCTGTCAAGCCTAGAGCTTGAAGGAAATAAAAAGGGAAGAATATCAATAAGCTTCCTGCTGCTTTGTCCTTTATAAATGGTCAGATTTATGCCTTGTATGCCTGCTACCTATTTTCTGAAGCTAAAGCAGTTTGCTTCCAAAGGCAAAAAGAAAAAAAAAAAGCCTATGAACTGTCCACTCCAAAGATCTTGCTATTTGCCTCTGGGACTTCTTAATTAGCTTTTAGGGTGTTCTCATTTAAATTAAAGACAAATTAGAATCAAGAGGAAAAATTACATTCAATGGCATTATATATTATTTTATTATTACTTTAGGCTTGCTCATTGATGGGGTTGGCTGTTAGGTCTAACAGCCAGAAAACAGGATTCACAGTTGAGATGATGGAGTGACCATAGGAAGTATAATTACTTCATAATTGGGTTTTTATATTCACGACTAATTACCAGGCACCATAATTGTTCAGCTGAAAAGTAAGGAAAATACAGTTCATAGTTGGGAGCTTTTCAATGAAATACACATGTAATTTGCTGATAGGAGGAGCTCTGTGGTGATTCCAGCCACAGTGAATTTAACAGTAATTCAAATAACCTTACATCACAATCAAACAATTACCTCTGAAGGCTGACGCGCATAAGCCATTTGACGTTTTTCCACAGTCATGCTCTACGAAAAAGCTTTTCAGATGCTACCAAGAAATTTACTCTGAGAGCTCGTTTGGAGGCTTCTAGAGCATTCGGTTTAGTCAGCACCCAATCTGAAAATGAATGGAATCCTTTCAACTTCAAAGTTTGATAAGCTTGCAAACGGGAACTCTACTAAGCTATTGATTTACCAGTAAATTGAATAAAGGAAAAACAAGAGGTGTTATGACTGCCTTACCTTCATCCAGACAGATTAAAGCATTCAGTACGTAAATCAGATTGTTCCCTAGCAGCTGCTTGCTTAGTGGATCAATCATGGGGAAAAAGTTACAGAAATATGCGCAAAACTTAATTGAAAGTTCAAGAAAATGGAATCTTGGGAAGCTTTAGAAAATCAAATGCACTTTTCACAAATACTCATATTTACTAAGAAAATTACATACTACTCTAAGAAGGTAGGTTCTGAGTTAGGAAGCACAAGGAAGGCCATATGATTACTTCTCTTTAGTTCTCTAATATGTTAGCCATTTGCTTAAAATCCATCTCACCTTGAGTAAGTAGCTTAATTTTCCAAGTCTGAGTCCATCGTTATGCATAACGGGAGAATACTGCTTATGTATCCATAAGAACAAGAGTGGCTGGTTCAGAACAGCTGCTGTGTTTGTGCTGGGACATGAGTTAGAGGGGTCCAGTATTGCACCCCAATAATACAGAAGGAAGCCTTCTTTTGGAGCCCTTCATGTCAATATTATGGCTCATATACTATCTTTACCACTCAGGAGTCTGATGGCAGGTTAGATTTCTTCTCTACCTCATCTAGACTAAAACGTTTGTTTTTTGCAGTTACTTTAAATATAAGAGTAATTACTTCTCTAATCAGGAATTGACAGATTACAGCTAAGGGGGGGGGGTGTTTATACAGCCTGAGTCTGTTTTATATTTTTAAAGGATTGCAAACAAAACAAACAAACAAAAAACAGAATATGTGCATTGTCAAAACTGTATAGGTCTATAGATGCTAAAATAAATACTGTCTGGCACTTGACAAATATAGTGTTAATCCCATAACTTTCTGGGATCCTTAAATGAGAAATACTAGATAATGTATTTTTATTCTTTATTGTTTCAAGCCCCTGTGGTAAAAGTACTCTCTCTCCCTCTTCTCTCTTCCAAGCCATCAATATTTGCATTCAGAGTTCTAACCATTCAGGCCAAGGATGCTGTGTATTATATCAGTTCTGCACATCAAATGTTTTATGACGTAGAACATTCATACCGTATTTTGTAGTTTGAATCTTTTAGGTTTATATGTGTATCTCTTCATATGCTCAACATTAGAATCAAATTACTGCAGTGACAGTTTGGCCAAGGGTTAAAAAAAAATGCATGAGGTCAGGGAGTGTGATTTGAATTTGAGCTTTACCATTTATCCAATGTTCTCAGCTGTAGTTTCTCCTCTAGCTAGACAGTCTAATAGCACCTTCTAGAATTTTGTGCCTTTTAAAAGAACACTTTTTTAATGTTTATTTTTGAGAGAGAGACAGAGCATGAGCAAGGGAGGGAAGGTAGAGAGAGGGAGACAGAATCCGAAGCAGACTCCAGGCTCTGAGCTGTCGGCACAGTGCCTGATGAGGGGATTGAACCCAAAAACTGTGAGATCATGACCTGAGCCAAAGTCCAACACTTGACTGATCCACCCAGGTGCCCTAAGAATTGTGCCTTTTAATGAGAAATCATAATTGAAAGCATCTTGCTCAGTTTCTAATGTGTAGATTCCTGCAAAATATTAGTGAACTCTGAGTTGAGGTCAGAACAATGAATGAACATTCACAGATTTGTCTCCATTTTGGACCACAAAACAATACTTAGAATCCTTTTTTACGCAGTAAGAAATTAATTCATTATCTTTTTATTTGGTTTATCTTTATCATTTTTCTTGTAGTCTGAATTTATTATGCACAGCAAATTTTCTGATATATGTGGTTGTCTATATTCCTTTTGCACTATGGGAATCTACCTTAAAATGTTACTTAATATGTAAATGAGTTTTATTGTCAGGCACATTATTTTTAACTGAAAAATAACTTTATAAAGTGAATATGTAAGGGGACGTATCAGTGAATATTTGTGCAAGTGTAACGTGTGATGCAGTGTTACTGAGTGCCTTCAGAGAGATCTGTTTCTTCCCACACAGATGTTTATCTTTTAACATGAATTCATTTGGAAAAAAGCTTAATAGTACAGTACCAGAAATTGCTAGTGGCTTCCTAATACCTATTCTGCAGGTTCTTTTTAGTAAGAGAGCCCTTATTTTTAACTTTACGTATTGGTACCTATGTACCTCCTCATCTCACTTGCGGCTAGACAAGATGGTTGCCAAAAAGGTTCAGGGTAACTTCTAGGTAATTTCCTATAAGAAAATGGTTGTATCTTACTCTTTCTCCTCCATCTTGCTGCCTAGAGTGAAAATATAGATGGTGGGAGTGCTAACAGTTAAACGGGAACATGAGGACAAGCGTCCTCCTTGTAGGGAGGGCAGAGAACTGCAAAGTGCCTGGGTTTCTGAGCTTTTCAAAGTCTTCATAAAATTTGTATCATCTTCCTTCAGACCTACTTTATGTGAGATGAAAAATAACCTCTATCTTGTTTCAGTGACTGTTTTCTGCCATCAGTGGCAAAATCCAATTCTATCTAGTATTGATATCAACAAATTTAATTTATTCATAGTAAAAATTGAAACATCAGCATATTTAAAAAGTGGGACCACTTGGATGCTATAGCAAGGATCATAAAAGAAAACATTTAAATTTGCATCTTGACATTGTGTTTAAACCTTTCATTCATACACTAAATAATTTGTGTGTGTGTGTGTGTGTGTGTGTGTGTGTGTGTGTGTGTGTGAGATATGACTAGGATACAAAAAACTTGTGTAGACCACTGCATTCAGTTACTCCAAGTTCCGATGTTGTACCTGTTCTTGGGCAAAACAGATATGTCAGTCAGAGACTTATATCTATCAAGCAAGAATAAATATTATCCTGAGTACATTTCTTTGGCACCACGTCAACTTGATCATAGAAAGACTTAAGAAAATCTGCTAAAAGTGTGTGGGTTATATTACTTCGAAGAAAAACTATGCTTTCCATTTTATTTGCATTTTGTTCCTTCATTTACAACAACACTTGTCAGGTGATACTAATTCATTAATTGCTACCAATGAATAAAACTGTTATTTTTGTGAATAAAACTGCTACTTATCAATCCCAGAAGATGTTTCCAACAAACTACATGGTATAGTTGTGCCTCTGCAAATAAAACACGCTGACCATATCATAATTTTAAGTATCCTATTTATGAATTTTCACAACCAGGCAGCTTGGAAAGGTGTTCGATCCAAATGTGAAATAAGAAAAAATATACATGTGTAATAATGACCAGCAATTTCTTTTTGCATTTTTTAAGGAATAATGGATTCATAGATGAAGTACAAGTTACTTATAAAATATTCAAATAACAAAGCCTTGTAATTTACTCAAAGTATAAGCATGAGTCTCCTAAAAATAGTAAGCAACTCTTTTTTTAAATAGCAGAAAACTGAAGCATTGTTAGACTGGAAAGTCACATTAAGTCAACACTAGAAGTGGATGAGAACTAATATTTCTTCATTTCCAAACTGATTCTCCCTTGGATATGTTATGCAAAGTTTTAGAAATGAATTATTGATGGATGCCACACTGTTGTTGACTCTGCTGAGCAAGAGATTTAAAATTCAATTCTAGCTTGTACAAAAGCTTTGGAATTAATTGTAGACACCTGCCAATCCCTTCGCTCTATCCTTTACCTGAGGAGATTATCACTAACCCTCTGCCATTCCTGTTACCACACTCTGCCCCCAGCTGGGTTCCCCTGGAGTCCCCCTACAACTCAGAGGCTGAAAATGATGGGGAATCAAAACACACTCAGGGACATAGGAACCCTGAAGTTTTAATGAAAGAACTAGTTTTGGTATTTACAATTCTCTGCTTCATTAATAAAAAACACCTTAAATTTGCTGCTACTATCCCAAAGCCTATAAATATTGTAAAAGATCAAATGCTTCTCAAAAAAAATCAATATTACTACATAAATTATTTACAAAGTAACCAATGATATTAAACTACAGAAAATGGAAAGAGAGGGAAGCTACTGGATGAAAGTAAGTTACACCGGAAATATTCTGGCCAGTTGCCTTGGGATAGACTCAGAAAAAAGCACTAATGTCATAAAGAGGAATGAGGATCTAGCTCATTCCTGGATGTTTGTTGCTACCAGTAGAGACTTCTAAAATAAAGTCACAAGATAAATGGGTACTGAATGGCAGACTGTAGCCACAGAGGAGGGAGGGGCAAATGGCCATGTTTTGGTTCTCTCTTTATAACATTCCCCCACATTCTAGTCCCTCCTTGACTCCATTGCCACTGTATCTTTAGGCAATATATTTTCTTTTCTCAATGAGAAATAAAACCGTATTAGCTGCTTTGTTATCAGATGGTCAAAGATGTTAGCCACTTATTTCTATTTGCTGACGATTTAAGGTAAAGATGTTGTGTGGGTTTCTGGTTAGTGAAAGAAATAGATAAAATAAGCTAACTGGATGATACTGGAGGAAGTCTGCTGGCATCCGCCTCCATACAGCGGTATGAAAGCCCGAAAGCTGGTAAGAGTTCTAGAGAGGGGTGCCTGGGTGGCTCAGTCGGTGGAGCATCAGACTCTTGACTTCAGCTCAGGTTGTGATCTCGTGGTTTGTATGATCAGATCGATTCCCCACATTGGGCTCTGTGCTGACAGCACTGAGTCTGCTTAGGATTCTGTTTCCTCCCTCCCCTCTTTCTCTGCTCCTCCCCTGCTCCCTACAGCATGCATACTCTCTCAAAAGTCACTTTTTTTTTAAAGAGCTCATGGGTAAACAGAAGTCCAGGAATAAAAATTTGACATACATGATGTTAATGGGTGGAAGAGAAACAAAAAGACTAATCCAAGAGTAAAAGTGATGCTACTGTTAAATATGTATCCTGCACAGTTACGTCACAGGAAGAACCGTTCACCGGTTGAGTCCATAGTTACTTCAAGTGTGTCTTTGTGCATTCACATCACCCTCAGGAAGAAAGGGTGAGCCTACTGTCTGAAGGGAAATATGAGCCAAGCTTTGTGACAGGGTTTCAGAAAAGGAAATTTGTTAATGCCTTCTGCGTAGAGGGAGAAGATCAGAATGGAAAGTGTCCCTTAAGGGAGAAAAGGGCAAACAACAAAAAGAGTGGAGTGACCACTCCACCTCCCTGGTCTCCAGAAATTCCTTGCAGCTGTGACCTCAGGTATCCAGGAATGAAAACTCAGAAAGAAATGGGAGCAGCAAGTGTGAGGCCCAGAATGTTTTAAGAAGAGAATTACTGGCCAATGAGTCTAGATGCCTGAGAGAATGAGGATGTTGGTATTGTGTTCAGGTTGCAGAGTAAAGCCTGGCCCCAGCATTCAAATATTTCAGAGTCGAAGGGAGTTTCTGGTTTTCTCTCCCATTCACATAACTAATACTTGTATCTTTAGTCTAGATTACTCTAGTTAAGTGTCTAATGTATAGAAGTGCCAGCTAGCCACTGTAACACCTCTTTGGAGATGGCTTGGTAGGGAAGGGTCCCCAAATTCAGTGAAGCACTGGATTTTCCAGCACATAACTCAGACTCTTGAGCAATTTCAACACAAGGGTGTCTAGTAAGTATGCATAATTCCTACTCTTAAGGGAATGGTAATAGGATCTCCCTGTGTGGTAGATCTAAAAAAATGATCTTGAAATTCTCAGAGGTGAGGGCTATGTCACTCCCTTTGATCTTGGGCTCTGTGGCTTATAGCATGTAGCATAGGTGACACTGTGCCAGTTTGTTTCCAAGATGAAGAAACTGGCAGCTCCCACTACCCATTTCTTGGGCTAGTGGCCCCCTTGATACCCAACCACCATCCTATGTGGCTAACTAGCCACAGGGAGATGATGTGTGCACACATTCTAGCCAGCAACCCCCAGTTGTGTGAGTAGAGGAGACTTCAGATAATCTTAACCTCCAGCCCTTGAGTCACTCCAGTCTTCCAACCACTAGAACTGGCAATACATGAGCTCTGTCCAAACTGCAGGTTCATAAAGCAACATAAATAATTGTATTTTAGCCCAACAAGTTTGGTGTGCTTTGTCCTATAACCATAAATAACACTAACTATCCTAGATTCTTAGTGACTATGGAAATCTATCTAGGTGTATCTCTCACTGTAGATACTAGATTCTTCTGAGAGAAGAAATTTGCTTTGTGTCTTTCAGGATTCAAGGGGGGGAGACACTATATATTTCTTTTTAGATTATTAAAGTTCAGATTTGGCTAAGGGATGCATTTTGTGATTCAACATGCTGAATATAACATGAGAGCAAAATTATGTAAAATGTATTCCTGGAGCACTGAGCTGGTCTGAGAAGACACATAAGGATTATTTTAGAGTCTAGATTTTTGACGTCCTACAATCGTCTCCCTCGTTCCTTGTCAGAAACCTTTTCTCTCCTCGGCTCCCTTCATACCTACCCTGGTCTATTGCTTGTATCACTATGTGAGACAGATGGCCACTTTAATAGGCCTTTTGTTTTCCTTTAAGCAGCACCACCACATTTTCCCTAGCCTTCATATCCTACCTCTGAAAAGTATGCTTGACTTGAATGCGTGTAGATTTATCTGCTTTGTTAGCTTCCAAATAGTACTTATTTCTGCCTGGATGTCAGAGTTGATGGGCTAAAATTGTGAATTTAGTAAAAATTGCACATTTTCAGGAAGACTTAGGGCTTGCCAGCATCTGGAACTCTAGAATATTAGGTATTTATTTGGAATAAGTATTCCCTATCCAGCTTTTACATATTTCTTCATTTTCTTCTTTGTAGTTTTCCTGGACTTGGAAACCAAGGAAATTAAAATATAGGCCTAATTAAATGGAAGCAGATTAAAACACCAAGGTATATAATTTGTAATAACATGTTCAAAGCTCATTGTGCACAAAATTCTAAAACAAAATAAGGAGAACTAGAGGACATTTCAGTTTTCAGATAAATACATATTGTAACTGGAGGAAAAAAATGAATGTGATTCCATGCAGAATTATTTTTATTCTTGGCACTTATATTTTTAGATGTTTGTAATATTACTTAATTTAAAAACATATTTATGTAAATAAATTATGTGAGTAATTTATACGCTATATTCTTTTTTAAAATTTGTTTCTCCTTTGAAAATACATATTGTAGAAACTCCAAACAATATATAAAAGTATTATTTTAACAGAGAAAATCTTCTGTTGCAGTAACTCCCACCTTCCCTATGAAATCTTGTCTAATTTGTTATTCCTGTTCCTACCTGGTGCCCAAACACACCTGCAAAATTAGGTCTTCACTGTAGGAAAATTCATGAATCGTTTTTACATCATGCCTTTGACATTCACTAACAATATAAACATGACAAACCATTAGAATCAATTTGAAAAAGTTTATTTTAGAATGACATACTTTGTAATCCATAAAGTTAACTGTCATGTCTGAAGCTGGAACTGAGTCTTGTCTCCTTCCTAATCTAAATGTCAACAGATGAACTTTTCAGATTTGTTTTGCAATAAGCATGAGAATATTTTAAAATATGTTGTGCCTTTACATTCATTATCTTAAATTGTCTAAGGAATTTATTTCAAAGAAATGAGCACTGTCCCTTTACATGATAAATTGGGGGCTCAAAAAGTTAAGCAAATCTTCCACATATGTAAATAAAAAGCAGAAATGGCAGTATCCCAGAGCCTCATTGCTCTCCCAAGTCTGCATTGCTGAGCTGACAGCAATTAAGTAGAAGTTATCATTGGAGAATTCAGGTAACTGCAGTATAAATAACGTTGTTCCCATTCTGTCTGTTGTCATTAAATGCTGCTTGTTATTCATAGAGTAAAACCTGTCCCCATTGACCTCTTTTCCAAAAGAGATAGACAAATTGAAGGAACATCTAAATTCACACTTTGTCACAGAAAACTTATGTTGTAATTTAAGCCATGGGCTTATATTTCAGGATTTCCTAGAGGTGATGTAAAAAAAAAATTACCAGGATAACATTTTTATCAAAACAGAAACTTGATGATATTGTCTTAATCTTACCAGATATTAGAGCATCTCTTAAGGGAACAGTGGCCTTATGCTAGTTGAGAGTGTATGCCATCTGGCGGAAGAAAACACCTGATTGCAGTGTATGTACTTTTATTGAGTACCTATTATGTGCCAGATACTGTTACAGTCATGGAGGATAGAGTGGGGAACAAATTATATTTAGTCTTTAGCTTTCATGGGGCTTATAACCCAGCAAAGGGAAGCAACAGACAACCAAACAACAAACATGATAATTATACTTTGTAAGATAATAATGGATCTGAATAAATAAAGTTAACAAATAAAGTGATGAAATAGGGAGAGGAGGGCCAGAATGCAGAAGGCCTCTGTGGAGGTAAGAGCAGCACAGTGTGCTGGAGGGAGGGTGAGTTTCAGCCCTGAAAAGCGTAGCAGGGGCTAGGGAGGCAGAGCTAATCCAGGTCTGACACTGGACACACGAAAGTTTCATAACCACATGCCTAAGTGTGAAAACATTGTTTTCTTTCCATTTTCCAGAAACTAGCTTTCTTTACCAACTAACTCTTTTTCTGTCACTGATCCTTTAGTTCGTTTATTGTGAGGAGAAATGGCTGATTCATAAATCCATGGCAGCTAAGGTGTCCTCTCCGGCTGGTTGGTTCAGGAGCAAATTTGCTTACTGAACATTAATGTTCCCTAGTGAAAAAGCAGAAAATACAGGTTAGGATAGACCATTCTGGCTACTGTAAAAGAAGGAACAAATCAGATTGAGATTCAAGCAAAAAAATAATCTAAATCAGAGGAAGAATTAGGATGTCAGAGAAGATTATCTAGCCTATTAACAGATAAGACCATGCTATAAAATAGGTTTTAAATAATGTTAGATCCATAATATAAGGTAAGTTATCCTATATCCCGCTTCTAGTTATAGCTACATGTACTATGTGAAATAATTGTTGAACTAATATGCAGATGAAGTTATCCATTAAACCTGTGGACAGTTCATACATGGTGTTGATTTAGGTTTTCCTCCCTTCTTTTCACAAGTAGTCTTTCTCATGATCTCTTTCCAGAATTATAAAGCAGCATTATCCCTTCCAGGAAGGCTTTATAGACCGCCAATTGGGCTAAACAGTCTATATCTGAACTCTTACAGTTCTGTGCACAAAGCCCTTTGCCTCTTACCAAAGCAGATCAAGATGAGGCTATAGGCATTTCAAAGACAGGGCCAGAGTCTTACCAGTCATTGTGTGGATACGGTGCTTGGTACCTTGTCTGAAGGTGCTTAGCGCATGTTAATTGGAAATGATGACTCTGACTTACCTGGCTTTGCAATCTCTATGTCTATGTTCTGAAAAGAATTCCTAGTTAATCGAGACTTTTCATAAGAAAACATAGGAGAATTCCTTTAAATTTATGGAGTTGGGAAGACCTGTCTCAATTATGGCTCGAAATTCAGAAGCCGCGAAAGAGAAGATGGATGAACCCACATGTGCGCGCGTGCGTGCGCGCACGCGCGCACACACACACACACACACACACACACACACACACACACTTTTATATTGCAAGAAAACATTACAAGCATAAGCAAAATATGTATTAAAACCCCAGGGAAAATATTTGCATCTTGTACTCTCAATGTAAAGACACATTCCCTGGTCGATAAAGTAATCCTAGAGAGGGAGAAGAAAGCGACCATTGAATATAATAGAAAAGAAGCAACAGAACATTGTATTCAGTATAATAGGGACAGCCAGTTCACAGAACATAAAGTACAAATGGGCTTCAATCTTATGAACAGAACTTCAAAAACACAATGCTTACTAATAGGAGAAATATGAAGTCCACGCTGAAACCTCACTGCTTATCAGATTACCAAAAAGTCACAAGGTTGAGAACATACTCCATTATCAAGGTTGTGGAGAAAGAGGCCCTCTCATATATTACTGGTAAGAATGCAAAATGGTACAACCCTCTGGAAGAGAACCTGGCAATGTCTGCTGGTCTGAAGATGTATTTACCTCTGACCCAGCCATAATCAGGTCTGGAATTCTATTCCACAATTAGGCCTATACATGTATGAAATTATATATTTATAAAGTTACTTATTATGACATTACTTTTAATAGCAGAAGATCAGAACAAAACCCAGCTGTATATTGATGGAGCACCGGGTACATGAGTTATAGCCTATATAAGAAAGAATGAGGAGGACATTTAATGCCTGATACAGGATGATCTCCAGCATAGATTCTGAGTGAAAAGACCAAGGTGCAGACCAGGGTAGAGAGTGTAAGAGGGAAGGAAAGGCTACATATTTATTTTTTTTCTGTTAAAGAATCATGGAGGCCAAACAGAAACTAATAAAATCCTTATCTAGAATGAGTAGAGGAAAGAATGAGGAGAACAGTCAGGGGTAGGGACAAGACTGCCTTTAAGAATCTCCCTTCCTTGCATATAATCATATACTGTGACAATTCTGACATCAGATATAGTCCTTTCCTTGCTTTCTGGTCATCCTAACAACCCTGAAAATTTAGCTGAAATCTTGCTTCCAGCATGAAGACTTCTTTCATAGGGATTCAATTCCATTTATATTTAGGTATCCAAAATGTATGAGTTTTTAAAATTTTATATACTATACTTTTCATCTCCTAAGATCCATAAGATATTTTTTACTCTTTCCTACATTTTAAAAAATAAGCACCTAAAAATGCTCAATAAATTTTTGTTGTCTGTTTGTTTGCCTAAATATTAAGTAGTGAAGACTAACTCATCTATATTACCAATTATTTTGTTTTTTGATCTTTACATCCTTTAAATAATGCTTCTTTGCAGCCTTCTAAATGTAAGTTTTTCTATATATCTAATACTTAAAATTATTAAGATTAGTTTCAATGAAAAAGTAGTGTTCCCAGGAATGACTAAAATGCTTATATTTTGGACATAACAGAATTCAAATATTTTCCATGCTAGTGTTTTATACCACTATAAGTAGGGTTTTAGCACCATAGAAACTCATATTTAATGGGGGGAAAAAAAGGCTTTAGCACCATAGACTGACATTTAACTGACTGAGGCTGGGTGGCTCAGTTGGTTAAGTGTCGACTTCAGCTTGGGTCCTGATCTTGTAGTCCCTGAGTTTGAGACCTGCATTGGGCTCTGTGCCCGGAGTTCTGTGTCTCCATCTCTCTCTGCCCCACCCCTATCCGCACGCTGTCTCTCTCTCAAAAATAAACAGTAATTGTAAAAATAGCATTCATCATAATTTTTCATTTGGCTACTATTTAAACCATTTATTTTTCCTTGTATTTTTGAATAAACCTTATAGTTTTTAGAGTAGTTTTAGATTGACAGCAATATTGGGCATAAGGTATAGAGAGTTCCTATATATCCCCTGCCCCACACATGCATGGCCTCCCAACATCCCCCCCCAAAAGTGGTCCATTTATTGTAATTGATGAACCTACATTGATACAATCACCCACAGTCTATAGTTTACATAAGGATTAATTTTTGGTTTTGTACCTTTTATGGATTTGGACAAATTTATAATGACCTGCATCTACCTTGATAGCGTTGCACAGGGTATTTTCACTATCCTAAAAATCCTGTGCTCCTTTTATTGATCTTTCCCATTCCCCCTAATCCTTGGAAATCACTGCTATTTTTATTGTCCCCCTAATTTCACTCCTCCAGAATGTCATATAGTTGGAACCATATAGAATGTAGTCTTTTTATATTGGCTTCTTTCAGTTAGTGACATGCATTTACATTTCCTCTTTGCATTATAGTTCATTTATTTTTAGGGCTGAATAATGTTCTATTGCCTGGATGTACCACAGTTTCATTTTCTTTTTTTACCCACTCATCTACTGAAGTACATCTTGGTTGCCTCCAAATATTGGCAATTATGAATAAAGCTGCTATAAACATCCACGTGCAGATTTTTGTGTGAACTTAAGTTTTCACTTCATTTGGGTAGATACCAAGAAGTGCAATTGCTGGATCATATGGTAAGAGTGTGTTTAGTTTTGTAAGAAAGCATCAAACATTTCGCATTCCTACCAGCAATGAATGTGAGTTCTTCTTACTCCATGCTCCTTCCTCTTGTTCGCCTTACCAGCGTTTGGTGGTATTAATATCCAAACTTTGATCATTCTAGTAGGTGTGTAGTGGTGTCTCCTTGTTCTACTTTGCAATTCTTTGACTCATAATGTGGGACATCTTTTCATATGCTTATTTGCCATCTGTGTATCTTCTTTGTTGAGATGTATGTCTGTTTAAGTCTTTGGCCCATTTTTTAATTGGACTGTTTATTTTCTTACTGTCAAATTTTAAGACTTCTTTGCATATTTTGGATGAGTCCTTTATCAGATTTGTCTTTTGCAAATTTTTTTCCAGTCTGTGCCTCTTGACATTTTTTTTTCCACAGAGCAGAATTTTTTAAAATTTAATGAAGTCCACATCATTGATTCTTTCTTTCACAGATTGTAACTTTGGTGTTCTATCTAAAAAGTCACAGCTAAACCCAAGATTCTCTAGGTTTTCTCCTAGAAACCATCTTCTGAAGTTGTGCAGTTTTGTGTTTTATATTCAGGCTTGTGATCCATTTTGAGTTAATTTTTGTGAAGGGTGTTAGACCTGTGTCTAGATTCATTTATTTTGCCTGTGAATTTTGCTCCAGCACTATCTGTTGAAAGGACTATCTACTCCTTTGTATTGTGTTTGCTCCCTTGTCAAAGGTGAGTTGAGTGTATTCATGGGGGTTTATTTCTGGACTCTGTATCTATTCCATTGATGTGTCTGTTCTTTTGCCAATACCACCTTGTCTTGATAACGGCATTTGATTACTCATTAACATGCGTTTATTATATTTTAGTATTGGGCATTCTAACTTACCTGCAGAAAATGGCATATTATTAAAACTCACAGAAGTGGGCCTAGCCTTTCTTTTTTATGAAATTTCACATCTTACATGTATTTCTCAGTCTCACTGTTTCATATTTCTTGAATGTCAATTCAGTATTATTTTTTGTTGTGTTCTCTTTTTTTATTTAAGTGTTTATTTACTTTGAGAGAGAAAAAAAGTATGTGAGCTGGAGGAGGGGCAGAGAGAGAGAGAGAGAGAGAGAGAGAGAATCCCCGGCAGGGTTTGTACTGAAAGCGCAGCTGAGACTGACATGGGCCGTGAGCAGAAATCAAAAGTTGGACACTTAACTGACTGAACCACCCAGGAGGCCTGGCGATTCAGTATTATAACTTTTTCCATCTTACCTTGGCAAAATTGAATTTTTGTTTTTGTTTCTGATAGCATAAAATTATAGCTCACTTGAAAGAACACCCATAAAACAACTTAAAACATAAAGTTAATACCAATTTTATTTGGATTGGCATAGATTTATTTCTGCTTTATTGACATAGTGCAAATTGGGGTGAAAGTTGGCAAATGACCGTAGGATACAGACTTAATGCTACCCCTCGAAAACCCTTTATTTTCTTCTCTTTCATCACATATTCTCATATTGCAGACATACAAGTGTGTGTCCTTCAACACAGAACTGACAAAATCTAGCTTGTCTTTTATATTAGAAGCTACTTCTTTATGAAAAAAAATTTTAGGTACTTTATTGATAAAATAATAGTTACATTTATCAAGCATTTACCATGTTTGAGATTCTGTGCTCAGTTTTGCCCTATACAACTACTGGACAAAATTTTGTAACAACTAATACCTAATAAGATAGACTATAGTTCTTACTGCCAGACTGTAATTGTGGTGAGGAAGAGAAATGGATTATTAAATTTTGGGTTAAATAACTTGGTGAGGTTGGAAGGTCAGGAAAGAACATATTTGGGGGAAAATCAAGAGTTCTGCTTTGGCTATGTTACTTTTTGTTTGTTTGTTTTGTTTTTGCCACATTACTTTTGGAGATTACAGGCAGCTAGAAATAGAAACCTGACATTCTTGAGTGTTTCAAGGCTGGTGGTAAGAAGCTGATAGTCATTGGTACCGAGATGGTACTTACAGCCTGAGGATTGAAGGAACTCCTCCAGAGAGAGTACATAATGGAGAAGAGAAAATATCTTTTCTCACCAGGGGGCAGTCATCTGGAATGGTCACCATAGATAACAATGTAGCCTTTCATACATTTTTTTCAAAATAAATGGTGCAGTTTGGGCTTGTGTGAACAGCAAGTCTCAAATAGGTAGAAGGTGAGTGTCTGATACATGATGATCTACTTCCAGAACCTTCGCTGAGATATAGCAAAACAATATTTTAAAAAATCAACTTTGGATACTTCTTGTTTCTCTTTGTATATACTTTTATTCCAAACTCTCTTAATAAACTGAGAATGCTTTCCTTAATGCTTTCTTGTTACTTCTTGTGCCCATTACTCCTATGAAATTCAAGAGACCTTTGAGGAAAATAAAAATCAGACCTCTTAAGTTAACAAATTACATACTGCCTCTTTCCAGTATCAACTAGCCCAGTCCGGCCTCCTGCCTTCTGGAAGAGGATAAATAAGGGCTGGAATAAAACATAGTTAGTTATAATGCCCACTGAACTGAGACAGAAAAAAATGATTTATGACTCACATTAGCTCTTTGAAAGTGTGAGAAAATCAAATGAGATTCAGAATGTGGTCTTGGCAACTAGAAGTGGCTAAAGATAAAGCTATTTTTATGGTTACAAATCCATTATCTTCATTCATTCAACATTTTTTTTCTTTTTTTTAATCAGCTTTATTGAGATAAAACTCCTGTACCATACAACTTACCCATTTGAAGGGTATAGTTCAATATCTTTTACTATGACAGAATTGTATATCCATCATCACAACCAACTTTATCATATTTTTTCTCAGAAAGTCCCCACCTTAGCCTCCCACCTACCAATCCCATCACTGCCCAAGTCCTAGGCAACTAATATTCTACCTCCTGCCTTTAACAATGTGCCTATTTTGGACATGTCATAGAAAAAGAATCATAAAATATGTGGTCCTTGGTGACTGGTTTTTTTTTTCCACTTAGTATAATGATTTTCAAGGTTTGTGTTCTTTTTATAATTTTTAAAAATTTACTTCCAAGTTAGCATGCAGTGCAATAATGATTTCAGGGGTAGACTCCAGTAATTCATGCCCTACATATAACACCCAGTGTTCATCCCAACAAGTGTCTTCCTTAAGGCCCCTGACCCATTTAGCCCACCTCCCTACCCACAACTTCTCCTGCAACCCTGTTTGTTCTCTGTATTTGAAAGTCTCCTATATTCTGTCCCCCTCCATGTTTTTATATTATTTTTGCTTCCCTTCCCTTATGTTCATCTGTTTTATATCTTAAATTCTACATAACTCAACATTTGTTAAGAAGCAACCATGTTTTAAGCATTTCTCTGCCATTCAAAGTGATATGGGAATATGACAGGCTGAAGTTTAATGAAATGCTTCTACCTGGAACATTGACTCTGGAACAAATGAAGCTTGTAGCTTCCTGTTCAGACAGTTCCAACAAAAAGACAGTGTTTTACTTGTCCTTTATGATTCTCTGATGCTATCCTAGTTCTTATTTTGTTCTCAAACTTTGGTCTTCAGTGTTCCGTTAACTTCATGACATTTTGTTAAACTTCTTATAAAAGTCTTTTCTGCTTAAGACAGAAGAGTCACTTTCTCTCATTTGAAAACAAGAGTTCTGGTTGCCAAATGTCATAATTGGAGAATTATAAAGGGTTAAATGCGATTTTCAAAGACTAAATATATAGATCGCAAATGGCTATATATAAAGAATTATCATTCAAGACTCACAAGTTTCTCTATGAAACCATTTACTTATTCAAAAACAGGTGAAAGACAAACTCTGCTTAGTACCCAATTATTTCTTGGGTTAGCTCTCTTTTACTGAATCCTGACAGAAAATGATTCTTTATTGTCCATCTTGCCATAGTTGAAGAATGGAAATGTAGGCTAAAAGATGGAGACAAGTATAACTAATTGCTAAGTCAAGCAATGTAAATTAGATGCAATGTCTAAGGGCTATTAATAGAAACTTTCCCCAGAACCTTGGGGTTATAGAGCTAAGTGCCAAAGAGAATAAAACATTGAATTGGTTTAACCAATCATTTCCAATTTGATGATCAAGAAATGAAAACACTTGGGGGAGTCTATTCACAAGCTCAAAATACTTCTAGTTCTCTTTCTTTGTCAGATCTTCAGGGTAGACTTTGGGCTTTAAAAGACAGAAATGATAGCAAGTCATTCTAAAGTATGTAGAAATGGAAGCATGATGAAGCATGAGCATCCGGTTTTCTTGTTAGCCTTCTGGGTGGAAAAGATAAAGAAAACCAGCAAAAAAAAAAAAAAAGTGACAATATCTTTTTTCCAGCAGCCATAGGCACCTTCATTTTTTTTTTTTTATCTTAGAAGAAATGCTACCAGAAGGCATTTATTTAAGAGGGGAAAAAGTGTTCTTTGTAACTTTTACTGGAAGTTAGAAATAAAAGGAAAGAGGTTTGCTTTGCAACTTGACCTGCATGTTAGAAGTAAATCTGCTGCACACATTTAGACCAATAGAAGCTGTATATTTATGCATCATTTTACAGCTTTAACACTTCTTTTTATAAAAGGGGTAGAGTCCATTTACTAGACAAAAGAGATGAATTTTAATGAGTCATTTTATATTTGAGATAGTATAACCTGATATGTGTAAATAACTAGTGCACCACCATGTGCTATTTTAGTGTGTGTAAGCTCAAACTCTCATCTTAGAAGGCTTGGATATCATTTCTGAACCCACCACTTAGGTGTGTGGCCAAGGGCAAGTCATACAGGTTCACAAGTTGCTGCTGTGTAAAATAGTTGTAGTTAATCATTGTCATTGTCTTCACCATCTTCATCCATATCTCTTATGAGATGATATAGGAGAAAACATATTTAAAACTATAAAGTACTTTATTATAATTTCAAAATTATTTTCTTATGATTGTTAAGAAAACAGAGCCTAAGAAAAATAATGTGGGAAGTAATATGGCTCTAAGATCTTTTTAAGACTATTCTCAGAGATTCCAAGTTTCCTTTTGACAACTTTATTTTCTCACTGTCAGTAAGATTTACAAGAGTTATTTACAGTAGAATTGGCATCCATTGAGCCATTTGTTATCTGTGCCCTGAAACCAGCCAAAAAATGTCAGCTGCGGAGGGTACCAGGACTTCCAGTCTGGTCAGTGATCTCTTTCAAGAACAGTTGCCCTGTTGCACTATTCTGTTAATGCATATCTCCAAGAGAATGAACTGCCATTTTCATTTTTATTATTAGGCATGTGATAAAGTGATGGGTAAATTGGAGGTAAAAAAAGAAAGAGCGATGAGAAAGAGAAGTGATTTTATAGCAATCAGGAGTGGAGAGACATGGAAAGGGTTGATGATACAGATGAAAAGGAGCTCCATGTGGTTGAGCAACAGAGAAAGGGGGCAAATAAGACAGCAGATGAAGAGAAGTGGTAAGGGGAAGCTGATCTTTAAATCTGAGAACTCAAATAGAAATGACATGACTAGTGAGGAACCTGGAACTGACGTAGCATCCTAAATAGTGGGCGTGGTGGTTCAGCTAGCAGGGTCTTCTCATAAAGAACTGAAGCCCAAGCCTTCTAAGAGGAGAGCTTGACATTACTTTCACTACAGTGGCACATGGTGGTGCACTAGTTATTTACACATCATGAACTATTGTGCTAGGGGAAAGTGCTGGGTTTAAGGTTTGAGAGGCTAGGGATGGGGAGAATATTGAGGGGGAAAAACTATTGTGACTCAATAAATTTTACTGCCACTGTAAATCCCTAAGGGAATATTTTCTATATATGAGAACTGACAACCTCCTTCCTCCCTCCCACTTTATCCTAAAATGTACTTTATCTCAGCTATAGAAAGTATATAATACATATATGTGTGCATACATACATTCACATATTTATATACACACATAAGTATGCACATATTCATCCAAGGTTTCAGAGAGTTCATTTGGTTACATATTCATTTGGGACTATATTTTGTATCGTGGAGAATGTAAGTTCTGTGAAGACAGAAACTAATTCTCTTATTCCTTGATAAATGCCCAATGTCAGGCAAAGAATCCTGTAAATAAAGATGCTCTAGAGATAATGGTAGAGTGAGTGAATGCCATTCATCCTGGTCTCCTAAGAAAGCCTCTAACTTTCTGAGGTAGACACTGAGACTCCAATACTACCATGGAATTGCCATGGAAGTCCTAATTTCAAACGGTAACCTTCTTTGGAAATGGTTAAAAATAAATGCACATTTTAATTTATGAAGAGAAAATCTTAATACTTAGTAATACTCTTTAGTCCTATAAATTAAGTGTGGTATTATTAAGATCCATCTGGTAAAATGGCCCAGCATTCAACCATTAGGAATATGTTTACACCTGTCCAGAATGTATAGAAATTGTTATGCTAATTCGCAAACAAATTTCTTTGGGAGCTAAAGGATTACTGAAAGCCATTGTCTATTACAAATTGGCGATAGGCAAAACTCAGTTAAATAAAGATATAAATGAAAACTAACTTTTAGGAACTAATATTGAAATGTCATTGATGTCAGTTTAGCACTGGTGGAAGATATTAAAAGCTTCTCAAAACTGACATTTTTAATCAAAGTAATATTTTTAATAATAGCTCCTCCGTGATCATGGCAATCACTTGTGTTATTCAAAATCTATTTTTTGATACATGCACATAGGTGCAGCTCTAAATGTGGGTGGTGTAGGCAGCACATAGACAGTGTGATCTGAAGGTCATCAAAAGGGCTATGCCCTAAATCCATCCATATAGTCAATAATATGGCGTTAGGTTTGTAAAGAACTCCATAATATTATTTGAATACATTATTATATTAGTCTTATCTCCAGCACGTCAAATAGGGTAAGTAAGTAGCAATAAGAAGTAGCAATAAGATGCTTGAACAGTTTAAGTGACTTGCTCAAGGCCATATGGCTAGTTAGTAATGGTACTGGGACTCAAGCCCAGGTCTTCCTACTCATAATCTGATGTTCCTTTCACTGTGACACATGGATTCTTGGCACCTAAATCCCCTGCACTAGGAACCTTCCTTTAGGTTAGGCACAGTTGTGTGTCCAGAAGATCCTTGTTAAAGCTGAGGTTTACTTGAGTGATGTAATGCATTGAACCAAAAAGAAGCATTAACCACTAGAAAGAAAAATTCAGTGTTTAACCAACTTCTAATTGATGCAAAAAATAAAATAAAATAAAGGTCAGTTTGGATAGTAAAAATTAGAAGCTCCACAAATAGAGCTGTTGTTGGAGACTCTGGATCAGCCAGGTAGCACCCCAGGAGGCTGTAAATCCTGGGATGTAGGTCCGGAGAGCAGACAAACCTTGGAGATTGTCACTGGAGTGCAAGGAACTGACAGACGTAAGGAGTGGGTCTGAGGAAGGGCTGAAGCCCGAGAGCAATGCTTACTTGTTTTCAATGAGAAGTTATCCACATGTATTTTTATCAAAACAAGTAATTTGCTTTGAAAAGAGACCCCTTTTTTCCCCAAAAAGAAAAGCTTTCTAAAGGCCTAATTTTCAAATGTTACCCATTTTAAACTCAAATTATTATGATTTTTTAGATGGTTGGACACTTTCACTAACATTATGCCCTAGGGAAAAAAAGACCACTATAAATATGTATGTAACCGCCACCCTGCGGCTCCCCGCTCAGCAAGGCATGCACACACATGTCTAGACACTAAAGATGCATATATTCCCGGGGGAAAACCCAGACTTCTCTCTTTCATCCCCTAGGACTTCCAGAACGCCACCAAGGTTTCCATGCCAACACGTCTTATTTGCTGATCTAGACATGCATGGAAAGTACTCTAGTCTGTATACGGGGGTGCCTGAAAAAAAGATTTGAGCCTCAAAGGTGACACCTGAAGTCCTCAGATCCAGTCACCATAGGTGTTTGTTCAGAGTGTTTGTTCAGAGAAGCCAAAAAAAAGGCCTAACATTTAGTGCCTTCTGCAGAGCCATTTAACCTTCATTTCATGGCTCGATATCACAATCTCTTCCATTAAAATACTAACAGTTGATAAAAAGCTCAGATTAGGTTTTGCAAAGAGAAAAATCTAAGTTAATGTCAAGCTCTTTTGTTTTTTTTTTTTTGTTTTGTTTTTTTTTTTTTTGCATTATTAGTTTCAGGAACTCTATTGAGGCAGAATGTATAAGGCTAAGGATAGGCTGTTTCAGGAGAGGCCAAGACTGTTAATGGAATGGCTTTATGTATGTAAAGTATTTTGAAGGCTGATTTTAATAACAGAATTTGTAGTTTAGTTTCAGTTGTAGATTTTATTCTTATTTTTCTCTTAAATCAGTTTTTAGTGTGGCTCACCAAATTTCCAGCAATAACTTAGCATTTTATAAGGTGCTATCAAGACGAAGTCTTCTTTTCCTAAATCTGACCCCTTTTTTAATTTTTATTTATTTATGTATTTATTTTTAATTTATTTTTAATACAGAGAGAGACAGAGCATGAGAGGGGGAGGGGCAGAGAGAGAAGGAGACACAGAACTGGAAGCAGGCTCCAGGCTCTGAGCTAGCTGTCAGCACAGAGCCCGACGCGGGGCTCGAACCCAGGAACGTGAGATCTGACCTGAGACGAAGCCGGAGGCTTAACCGACTGAGCCACCCAGGCGCCCCTGACCCCTTTTTTTAAAACATATTTTTCTTGAGCAGCTAGTGAATGAATTTAGGAGGAAAAAAATGAGATGAAGAACTTCCATTAACTTGGAAGCACCATTCACTTAAGTATTTATTGAGCAACCTGTAGTCTGTCAGGTTGTTCTAAAACGTAAGGATACATCAGTAGAAAAAAAAAAATCAAAACAGAAATCTCCACCCTTGGGGTTCTTATTTTCTAGCTGGGGGAAGACAGAGTTAACAAGCAAGCAATTTACACAGGATGCTAGAAGGTGGTAAATGCTATGGAGAAAAATAAAACTTGGAATAGGGAACTGGCATGGGTTACAGTTATGCACACACAAGACCACTGGGCAGCCATGCTGAAAAAGGGATATCTGAGCAAAGACTTAAAAGAGCTAAGAGAGCAATTACGTGGGTATCTAGGGGAGGAGGTTTCCAAAGAAAAATGGCAAGCGCCCAAGAAATGAGGCAAGAGAATGCCTGGCAAGTCCCAGGAAGAGCAAGGCAGCCTGCGTGGCTGAAGTGGAATGATCCAGGGGGAGAGTGGTTGGAGATAAAATCACAGAGGTAACGAATGGCCCAAACCACATGGCGCCATGAATGCCATTGCAAGATTTTTATGCTGAACAAAGTGGGGAGCCATTAGAAGGTTTTGAAAAGAGAACGGACAGATTGGACTCACAGTTTAACTGCCTCCTCCTGGCTGCTGCGTGGAGAACAGACTGTAGGGGGAACAGGGCGGGAGCAGTGAGACTGACTGGGAAGTCACTGCAGTAATCCACGGGAGTGAGGATGCTGCTTTGGAAACAGCCGAAGTGGTCAGGTTCTCGATATATTCTGGCCAGAGAGCCAACCAGAATTGAATGTGGTGACCACAGTAAAGAGAGCAATCCAGGATGACTCTGAGGTCTGGGTCTGAGCACCTGGAAAGACACAGTTGCCATTTATTGCCATAGGAAGGACAGTTTGTTAGAGACCAAGCACTCACTCATTTTGGACACGGGAGGCAGAGATGTGTGTTAGTTGTCTGGATGCAGATCTCAAGCAGGAGGTGGTTGTTAGAGTCCGAAGTTTTGGGGAGAGATCAGTGCTAGAGGTCGGGTACGTTGGGGGATTGCCAGTCTATGGGAACGTGTTTAAGGTAACGGAACTGGATAAGATGACAGAGAACGAGCGAGAGAGAAGACACAGGACCAACTCCAGAGCCCTAAGACACACTGATATTAAGAAGTTCAGGACAAGCGGAGAAAGCAGGACTTTGTCCTGAGATAAAACAGCCAGTGACCAATGAAAGAAGAGGAAGTGATATCTTCCAGGCCAAGTAGAGAAAGTGCTCAAGGAGGGTGGAGGTATCGGCTTTGGAAATACTGCCCATAGGTTGAGTAAAATGGCCACTGACCATTGTATTTATTACTGGGAACTTACTTTGGGGGTTAGGTTTAAAGTTGCTTTGACTTTGGCCTTTGATTAGCATACTTTGTGGCAGGCAGTCCTGTTTTCTGAAACTAGGTTTGACTTGTCCTGGAAATAGAGCTTACAAATTCTGGTCTGGTACTGGGTCATGCCCCAATTTTCTCTGCCTCTTCAGCTTCTAAAGCAGCTGATCTGACAGGGTGAGGCCAAAACCTCTCCTATGTCTGGTGGGCAGTATCACAAAAAAGGCCAAGAAGAACTGAATCCCATTCTCCTAGTGTATTTCCACTCTGGCTTACTTAGGTGCAAGCTCGAAGAATATAAAGGACCTGAGTCATTATACTTCAAGAACAACAAGGTCAGTGACCTGTTGTATGGTGTCTTATTAAAAAAAATATGGAAAACTGAAAAAGATGGGAGAAGTGAAGGTGTTACAAACTCAGAATTTAAATAATAGTTTTGCACACCACTTATTATGGCAGAGGTAGCTCAACATCCAGTCTAGTCTCCCAGTTCATAAATCAGGCATAGCAGGACTTACACATTCCCATAAAAATATGTAAACTATGTATAAGCTATAAGTAAAATAAAAACAAAAAGCACTTAACATGAAGCAATTTAGAACATTTTTAAAAATAAAATTCCCTCAGGGTGCCTGGGTGGCTCAGTCAGTTAAGCATCTGACTTCGGCTCAGGTCATGATCTCACAGTTCGTGGGTTCAAGCCCCATATCAGGCTCTGTGCTGAACATTTGCTCAGAGCCTAGACCCTGCTTCAGATTCCTTCCTTCTCTGCCTCTCTTCCACTCATGCTCTGTCTCACTCTCTCAAAAATAAATAAATGTAAAAAAATTTTAAAAATAAAGAATATTTCCTAAGGAAAAAAAGGTTTTGTTTTCACACAGTATAAACAACACTAAATTCTAATAAATAGTTTGTAGACCAATTTAAAGAAAGCTTATATATATTTTGACTGAAGAAGGAAGTTAGGGAGATGTAGGTCACAAATAATTTTATTATATGGTTTTATTATATTTTTACTTTTACACATTTTTCTTTTTTTTTTCTTTTTTAAAATTTATTTTTGAGAGACAGAGAGAGACAGCACGAGCAAGGGAGGGTCAGAGAGGGAGACACAGAATCCGAAGCAGGCTCCAGGCTCTGAGCTAGCTGTCAGCACAGAGCCCGACACAGGGCTCGAACCCACAAACCATGGGATCATGACCTGAGCCGAAGCTGGAAGAGGGATCCTTAACCGAGCCACCCAGGTGCCCCTTTACGCATTTTTCTAATTAAGGTTTTGCCTTGTATAGGATTTTAATAAAGGAAAATGAATACATAGGTCTCAAAAACATGTTTGAATTTCTCAACTCTATTAAAGACAAAAGATCCAACTTTAGAATACAATTTCTTTTTCATTTATCTAATGTTAAATAATAAATCACCCCAACACTTTAAGGCCTAATGGTGCATTTTTAAAAAATCTTTGGGATTCTTTTATTTAATTGGGTTCAGCTGAGTGGTTCTTCTGTTTCATATGTTGGCGCCTAGGACCACAGCCGTAGGATACTTGGCTGGGTTAGAATGTAAGTCTCAGTCACATGGAGGGTAGTAGTTCAGGCTCTTGTGAGGAGCTCAGCCGAGGCCACAGAATGCCTTGTTTCTTCTGCATGACCTCTCCTTGTGTTTGGGGATTCCAAGAGGCAAAAAGTAAAAACTATCAGTGCTCTTAAGGGCTGGGGCTTGGAAGTTTAAGAATGGCATTTCTGCTTCATGCTCCTGGTACAGGATTAGCCCAGATTCAAGGGGATAGAAAGTGAGGTCCACTTCTTGCTATAAAGGGTGGCATGTACATCCAAACAGGGAAGAAATGATTGAGGGTTGTCTTTGGAAATTAGCTGCCACAGTTTGTCCTCTGGCCTCAACTGTCCGTGACCCTACATGAAAAATACCCTCACTCTTCCCTAAAACCTCCAAAGCCTCATAACGTTATGACAGAGCTCAAAGTCCAGGGTGATCTAGTCCTGTCATCTAAGTCCAGTCCAGGTGGGGATGGGGCTTCTCAGGTATAGATCCTCAGTTGTGGAGACCTTTAGAAGATGACCTTTAGGAGACCTGTTGTCCACACTCCTAACTCACAAATGATAATAAGGGTAGCACAACCCTTATTGGTAGTAACCCCAATAAGAGATACCCCAGTTGAAAAAGGGAGCTGGCTAGGTGACCTTAGAAGTCACCAGTCCATAGCAATTCTCAAATCCAGCTGGGCACATGTTGCCATTTCCTCTGCTCCCTGTGAGTGAGTTCTGTGGTCCTTGGGCTCTTCACTCGATCCTCTGAAGCATCCTTTCCTTTCTATAATATATTGCCTACATTTATAGTTGAAGAGCTTCTCAGCCTTTCAACTCAGAGGAGGACATTGATGGGGGTTCCAGAGACATCCTAATTTTCCACTCTGTACCATTTGACTTAAGTTTGTATATTTTTTTCTAAAAAATGGTGTGGGTTTTCAGTGCATCAAATTATAATCTTCGTTAGAGAAAAAGAATATCTATAAATTCTTTTCAGCAGGCTCCTCTATCTTTTAAGCTATGAGAAAGCACCTTCAAGAATCTTGATACCCCCCTTTTTTCTGTAATGGAAAAAATATAAGAATCCTGTCTTTATGATCCCTGAAGGGCCATTTTTATTTTATGTTATTTTTATTTTATTTTATTTATAGCTTATTGTCAAGTGGTTTCCATATAACATCCAGTGCTTATCCCACAAGTGCCCCCCTCCATGCCCATCACCCCTCTTCCCTTCTTCTCCTCCCCCATCAGCCCTCAGTTTGTTCTTAGTATTCAAGAGTCCCTCATGGTTTACCTCCCTTCTTCTTCCCATCTATTTTTCCTCTTTTCCTCGCCCATGGTCCTCTGTTAAGTTTCTCCTGTTCCACTTATGAGTGAAAACATATGGTATCTGTCCTTCTCTGCCTGACTTATTTCACTTAGCATGACACCCTCAAGTTCCATCTATGTTGCTACAAATGGCCAGATTTCATTCTTTCTCATTGCCAGGTAGTATTCCACTGTATAGATAAACCACATCTTCTTGATCCATTCATCAGTTGATGGACGCTGAGGCTCTTTCCATAATTTGGCTATTGTTGAAAGTGCTGCTATGAACATTGGGGTACATGTGTCCCTATGCATCAGCACTTCTGAATTGAAGGGCCAATTTTTAAATTGAAAGGGCCTGTAAGACATGTTCGTAGCTTCTTAGAAGTTCTATACTGTAGCTCAGATGGTATACAAAGTACTCCATTATATTTTTCTGAAGTCCCAACACAGGGTCTTAAAACCATATCCCCAAATTGATCTTGACCCTGGGGACATGTTTTATTGGCTGGGCTCTGGCATTCCCTTCAGGTTTTAATTTTTTTTAGAATATTTTGTGAACTGGGAGTTTGGGGATGACAAAAGTTTCATTTTCTAAACTAGAAATTCTGGGATTGGAAATGTTTCTTCCATATTCTACTTAAAAACATAACAAGTCTTTCTTCGGTTCATCTATTTTTATCTTACCAAACACAGTTAAAATGAAAACATTTAGCACATTAAAAATACTGCCTAGAAATGTTCCTAGCCAAACTTACAATTTTATTGAGAATATACTCCTATTTGGGGTACCTGCGTGATTCAGTCAATTGAGCATCTGACTCTTGATTTCAGCTCAGGTCATGGTCTCACGGTTCCTGAGATT
>NC_043704.1:109174339-109232130 GCF_006229205.1 Suricata suricatta
ACACACACACACACACACACACACTCATCTTCTATATTACTACAGGTTAGAATGTTGCCAAACTTTCTGTCATTACATAATGTGGGTAATATTTTCATCAGTCTTTAATCGGTGTCCTCACTGCCTGGGCACCATTTGCAATCTCATTGAGGCCCTTCTGGCCTGTGCTAGCTACTAGTCATAAAGCCAATGCCATGCGTTTAAGGATTTTGTTACAGCAACCTACTTTCAGCTATCAATTTTAAATTCAGTTATAATGGTATGAGTAATAAAAATTTAGGGTATTCAGAAAAAAAAAACACTTATCCTTAGAAACAGTAGTGCTACCAGAACAAAAATTCACAACTTTGCTAATCATTTTCCATGCCTATTGATATCAGAGTTAGTCTTTAGCAATAATATACATGAGTTACATAGCCCAGATGTGAAGTTTTGTCCAGTAATGAATTGGCCTGTAAAAATTATTAATCAGGGTATCAAAATTGTGGCTTTAGGGACTTTTCTAAGATTATGTTCTGTTAAAAGTACTGTATTTTCTTATATTCTCCCAACCAACTTTAGGCTCAAAAGTGTGAAAATTTCTTGACTTTTTCTGTCCTCTAACTAATCACCTATTATGTTCTCTGGATGCAACCTTGACAGTATCTCTCATAGCTATCCCATCCCCTCCACATCCTTCAGCTCAGTTCACATTCAGCCCTCCTTGTCTGTCATCTGGTCTAGTTCAATAGCCTCCTCACTTCTAGTCCCTTGCTCTACCTATTTCTCCTTCTCACCCTTCATTCAATAAATCTTGAGAAGTGCTCTGAAACATGCACTATAATGGGCTGTAGACATTAGATGAAGTAAGTATCATCCTTTATCTTGAGGAACTCAACCCTGTTGACAAAGAAATTTTCTTTAGGGGGTACCTGAGTGGCTCAGTTGGTTAAGTGTATGACTTGATTTTGGTTCAGGTCATGATCTCACTGTTGGTGAGGTGGAGCCCCACATCAGGCTCCATGCTCACAGTGTGGAGCCTGATAGGGATCCTCTCTTCCTTGTTCTCTGCCCCTCCCCCACCCATGCTGATTCTCTCTCTCAAAATAAACCCATTTAAAAAAAAAACAATTTTCCTTAACCACAAATTGAATCTCTTGATTCACAATTCAGAAACAGTAGAAGAAAATCAGATTCTGTTCCAGGACCCAATCTAGGATTCCACATTGCATTTACTTGTGTAGCTCCTTAGTCTGCTCCACTCTGTGGCAGTTCCTCTGTCTTTTCTTGTCTTGCATGACCTTCATACTTTGATCAGTACTCATCAGTTATTTCATAGAATTTCTTTCAAACTTTTTTGTCTGAATCTTTTTTTTTCCATGATAAAATTTAAGTTTTGTATCTTTGGCAAGAATGCCACAAATGCCATGTTGTGTCCTTTCAAATGTATTGTATCCGGGGGTACATGATGTTGATATGTCTTAACTACAAGAGATGTCAACCTTGATCACTTAGAGTGGTGTCTGCCAAGGTCCTCCATTGTTAAGTTACTATTCTTTTGTCATATAAAATATCTTGGAAGAGACTATAATAATACACTATTTCTCCTCAAATCTTCACCCACCGATTTTAACATCCTTAGTGGGTCTTGTGTACAACAATTGTTACTGTGATGTTTGCCTACTGCTGATTTTGTATACCCCCCTGTTCCCTCTATATTTATTAATCAGAATTATTCTGTAAGAAAGAGCTACCTCATTTATTTATGTATTCAAATATATCTTGGCATAAGTATGGACTCTAGCATATTTATTTATTGGGGAAAATAATAAAATGCTATATTTATTTTGTTGCTCACAGTTCAGAAGTCATCTTTTTAAAGGAATTTTTTCTCCTCCAATTACTTGAACTGGATGTTATTGTGCTCTCCTCTGAACCTGAAGAGCATTTCATCTACAGCATTCTTATGTTGCTCCCTACTTTTAGCCTTATATTGTAGATCTTTTTGCACATGGCCATTCTCTTAACCAACACCCCCAACCGCCGCCACTTCCTGCACTAGGTTATTGAAGTTAGAGATGACATATTACTAACTTTCTATTCCCTCCACAGTCGATGCACATTGTAGGAAATTAGTAATATGTGTTGAAGTAAATTCAATTGGCTAAAATACTTTTGGCCAGAACATCATTTAGCAACACCCCTAAGAGTCGGCCACTGCTGTCTCTCTCATTTCCATACCCCCTTTTATCTCATTTTCTCTGTCTTTAAATTACTGTTTTATTTCTTATGTCCCCATCTCTCAGGGTTCTAGAATATTTGTGTTTCAAAAAGAAAAAAATCCCTTTCTTTAAAATACTTAATTAAAATTGTTTCTAGAAAGATGGAACTTTAAGCAGGAACATCACAATTCAAAACAGTAAAGTAAACACAAGACCTAATTAGGTCCAGATAAAGACAGGGGATTAGGGGCAAAAGCATCTAAAACACTGACCCTAAAAAGACTCAGACATAGACAGTAAAACAATAGCTAGGAGCTAAAGTCTATGCAACTAGGATAATTTGGGTCTGAAATGTGAAATTTGGATTTTCACAATTCTGATCTGATTTTCCCGACTCATTTACTTATCTATTGGCTATATTACATAAAAGGTGAGGATTGTGTCCAGGTCATATTATAGTACAATCTGTGTGTGTGTGTGTGTGTGTGTGTGTGTGTGTGTGTGTGTGTGAGAGCGAGAGAGAGAAGTGTGTGTATATATACACACATATGTATGCTGAGATTATTCTTTGTATCTGTGTAATTAGTCTTATGGAAGACTTCTAATTAATTTACTCAAAAGTATGTTCTAAATACTTATGAAGAAAATAGTTTGAGCTATTGGTGTTGAAGATACAAGTACCTTGCCTTCCACATAGCTCTTCAATTACAGTCATGGTTATACCATTTTAAAAATACAGAGCTAAGTTACTACTTGTAATCTGGGATCTGTACCCAGTCTGATTCCAAAACCTAACCACTGATTCTAAACTGCCTTTTAGTATGTATTTATTAAAATGTCACAGGCACCTGGTAGCTCAGTCAGTTAAGCATCCAACTTCAGCTCAGGTCATGACCTCACTGTTCATGCGTTGGAGCCCCACATGGGGCTCTTTGCTGTCAGCACAGAGTCCCCTTTGGATCCTCAGTCTCCCTCTTCTGCTCCTACCCCCCTTGCGTGAGTGAGTGCGCTCATGCTCTCTCTCTCTCATAAATAAAAATTAAATAAAAGGTTGTGTTCTTTCTGAACCATAAATATAATTTTATATAATACTAGTGGGAAATTCTGTATCCTGTGACTTTCTAAAAGCTGGGTGAAGTATGTAAACAACTATAATTCAGTGTAAATGTTATCTACTGTGAGAATGGGCACTACAGTGACTTGCTACAGGAAATATGGAAAAGAGTATGTTCTGCTTAATAAAGTGCAAAGATTTTGTGGAGGAGTTGACATGAGAACATTTGACTTGTACACACAGATGTGGGCATGATAAAGAACATTGCTAGCTGGGGGAGGGGAGAGGACAGACTAGAAAAGCAGCAGGTAGATAATTTTGCCGGAGCACACATTTCGTGAATGAGAATCATGGAAAATAAGGTTGGTTTAGTACTACACGAGAACATTAAAAGATCTTCCATTTGATAATGATTTACTGTGTTAAGGAAAGTAAATGAAACATCTGGAAATATGCCTAAAAACCTAGAAAGATATCCCAAAGCGTTTTGAGTTAGCAACATGTTTTTAGATTTATAAATTGAGAGTTAAATTGATCAAGGTGTTTCTTTTAATACAGGCATATTAGAGCCCGTATTTGGGTAAACTACCACCAGGTGGTAGCAGATAGGCTGATTTTTTAATTCAGATGACTTAAGCTAGAAATATATGTGCATGGGAGTGAGTTCAGAATTCTGGTATCCAGGCTCTCTGTGTTTAAAGATTTGTTTAACAGCATGTAATTACATCAATGCCCAGATTTGTATAAAATAATTTACTTCAAGCAGTGTAGTAGCAGCCCTATTTTGAGAAATAATACAACATATTTCCTTGCCAGACATTTTTATTCTTAGAAGTAGAATGTACAGGGATATACACTAATCCAATGGGTGGTTGGAAATTACTATCCTAAATATCATTTCAAACAAATTAGAAAATGTAATGTTTATCTGGAAGTCTTGTGCTTGAAGGATCAAAGCTGGAAATTGGGTTAATTAAGACTGGGAGAGAGGGGGAGAGAGAGAGAGAAAGGCCCAAACTGTGGCTTATTCACAGGTAGTTGGTGGAATCCACAAGGCTTCAGACTGTAAGTGGATCTGCCTTCAAGACACAGCTATTGTCTTCTCCTTTTATCACCTAATTTAATCCTTCCAATACCCCTATGAAATGGAAAGTATTATCTTTATTTGAACATAAGACTGTCACTCAAAGAACTTAAGCAATTGCTTAATTTATTTGTACAAATATGCAATCTGAACCCCTATCTGCTTTCCCTTTCTCTCTTCTTGGTACCCAAGAGCTACATGCTCTACCTATTTCAGAAACCCACAGGCCTCTGTCCTCATCAAAGCAGGAGAGAAGGTGATAATCTTTTATAGTGGGTAATTAATCTCTGCATTTGCTCCACATTCTATTACGAGAAACTTCAAACACAAAATGTTTAAAGAATTTTATAGGGCACCCTTCGTATATCCACAACCTAGATTCTAGTTTACATTTTACCCTGCTTGATTTATTACATATCTGTCCTCCCTTTCATCCCCATGTCTAATCAATGACCCAGTTTTCTATGCATTTTACAGTAAATTGAAGTCATCAGTACACTTCACTCCTAATCACTTGGGCATGCACGTCATTAACCAGCGCTCAAAATTAGCTTATAGGTTTATCAAAATTTTGAGATAAATTTTGCATATAATGAAATGCACCAATCTTAAGAATATCATTCAATAAATATCAGAAAAATGCATGCAGTTACACAACCCAGATTTTTCTCCAGATACAAAACATTGCTCTCAGACTAGAAATTTGTTTTCTGTCCCTTCTCAGTCAAGCTCCGCTCGCTCCACCTCTCCCAGGACATCATCATTCCATTTTTTGGTTGGCTATTTGTTTAATCATAGACTAATATTGCCTGTTTTTAGGATTTTTTATAAATTAAATGAAACAGTATGACAGTATATACTCTTTGGTATAAGACTTTGGTCATTCAGTATGTTTTTTGAGAGTCATTCATTTTGTTCTACATGCGAGTAGTTTATTCATTTTTTTCCTCTTGATGGACAACTGGACTGTTTTGGTTTTTGTCTACTGTGAAATAAAACAGATGGGAATATTCTTGTGCCAATATTTTGTTTCTTTTATGACCACTTGGAAGTGTAACTTCTGGGTTGTAGGCTAAGGATAGGTTTAGTTTTATAAGAAACTGCAAAAGCTTTCCCCAAAATGTTGTGGGAATGTAACAATGTATTCGAGTTTTGGTATTACATATTATCATCAACACCTGGTATTGTCAGTCATCTTAATTTTGTTCTTCTGGAGAGTTTCTATTGACTTCTCAATGGGGAAGAGGGCCATACACAGTCAGCTTTGACTGGACCGTCTATTCCATTTGAGTCACTTCCATTATGAGATTTTCCTATGTTTTTTTTTTTTGGTCATACCGTGTAAATATTCCCAACTTCCCATTCATATTTTTTTTCTGCTTTCCCACAACATTTTGTCTTGGGGGAATTCTCTGACTTCAACCTACTGTATTTCTAAACACTAGTTCTGTTAATGCCTCTTCTTTCAATGTAATAGGTTGTTCCTTTTGATTCATATGACTCAACTGTAATATTCATGTTTCTTACTGTTAGCAATCAGATGAAAGGATTCATCTATGCAAACTCTTTATAATCTAAGTTGGACAGTATTTAAGAATTCTGCTAGACATTTGAATAGGATTTCAGGCTGCACATTTGTGAGTCCTATCAGAAGGAACTGCTTTCATTTTCAATGAACTTCCTGGGCTTTAATAGAAATAGAATTGTTTTATGGCAAAGTTGTGATTGAAATTTGCTTGATCAGATCAATTTTATGTGATGTGAAAAACTGCCAAATGAAAGCATAAAAGGTGGTGAGCAGCTGGTTTTGTTTGTTTTAATTTGGCAAGACTCCAATGAGCAAAAGAGCAAAATATAGGAAATGTCTATGTTAAACTTTGTTCATTTGATTGTGTTTGTAACACACTGTGAGTGACAGAGGTTCTCTGTTTCTTATCTGCTTGGTACTTAGGAAAATCTACTGGAACCCTTCTTGAGAGACTATATCGAAGTCTGAATATTACTTTTAAAAAGGGTCGCTCTTTTATAATTTGTAGTATTGTGTACTTTACCAACGATTAAAATAGTTTTATCCTATTCCTAAAGGGTAGGTACCCCTGTTAGAATCAGCATTTCAAAATGACATTTAAAGATTTCATGACAATAGGCTACGCATTTAGTTATCCTCAAAGAAGGTAGTAACATAAATATATATTTTCATCAGGGAGACCTTTCACAACAACTTATACTTGTGTCCAGATTCATTAAGCAAAAGAAAGAAGACACACCAAAACTTGTTGGTCTGAAATCCTGGCTTGAAGTCCTGAGAAAATCTTACTAGTAAAAGAAAAAAGAAGCAAACTAGAATTGGATGACCTGGATAATATAAATTACAAAGCATAAAGATAAAAGTAAATGGATTCACAAAACAGTACTTTGGATATCAGAACAATGTCTTCCGCTTTTTACCTGTGTGATCTTGGGCAAGATTCTTAAAATCTCTGAACCTTGTAAAGTGATTTTTAAAATGAAATAAAATAACAGTCTACTATCTAATACGCAATACATAATTATTCCTATAGTTGTCATACTGTATATTACAACCTCATGATGTACTTATAGTTGGAAGTTTGTGCATTTTGACTTTTTTCACCCATTTTGCTCACACCCAGCTCCCCCTCTTCTCTGGCAATCTGGTGATATGTCCTTTGTATTTATGAGCTTGGTTGTTCAGTTGGTTGGTTTGGTTTGTTTAGATTCCATATATAAGTGAAATCATATGATATGTATCTTTCTCTGACTTAAGTCATTTAGCATAACCCCCTTCAAGGTTCTACTGAGGTTGCAAATAACAAAATTCCCATTTTTTATTGCTTAGTAATACTCCATTGTATTTACATACTGTGTCTTTTTTATTCCTTCATCTATCAATAAACACTTGGGTTGCTTCCATATTAGCTATTGTAAATAATGCTGCAATAAACATAGGGGTGCATATATATTTTTGAATTAGTGTTTTCATTTTTAGGGGGTAAATACTTGGTAGTGGAATTACTGGATCATAGGATAGTTTTATTCTAAATTTTTTGAGAAGCCTCCATACTCTTTTGCCTAGTGGATGACCCAATTTATATTCCCACCTTTTCTCTGCATTCTCAGTGACACTTGTTTTTTCTTGTCATTTTAATAGCCATTCTCATGGGTGTGAGGTTATAGATTATTGTGCTTTTGATTTGCATTTCTCTGATCATGAGTGATGCTGAGTATCTTTGAATGTCTTTTGGACATCTGTACATCTTTTTTGGAAAAATGTCTATTCAGTTTCTCTGCCCATTTTTGAATTGGATTTTTTTTTTTTTTGGCTATTGAGTTTATAACTAAGTTCTTCATATGTTTTGGATATTAACCCTTATTGGATATATTGGTTGCAAATAGCTTCTCCCATTCAGTAAGTTGCCTGTCATCTTGTTGAGGACTTCTTTCACTGTGTAGAAGCTTTTTATTGTGGTGTAGTCCCAGTAGTTTATTTTTGCCCTTGTTTCCCTGGACTCAGGAGACAAACCTAGATAAATGCGTCTATGCCCAATGTCAAAGGAATTACTGCCTGTGTTTTTCCTAGGAGTCTTATGGTTTCAGGACTTACATATAGGTTTTGAATCCATCTTGAGTTTATTTTTGTGAATGGTATAAGAATGTTACCCAGTTCATTCTTGTACGTAGGAAACGGTCTAGTTTCCCCCCCACCATCTGTTAGACTGCATTTTCCTCTTGGTGTATTCTTGTTCCCTTAATGATGTGTACTTACAGTGGAAATTCAATTGGCATAATCATGAATAGGAAATAATAAGGTGATATTGTGAAAAACAATGGAAAAGAAATGAAGTCAAGTATTTACTGTACCAAAAACAAAACTATCATATGACATTTACATTTTCCCTCAGATAATGTATTTTTTGAGTAACATAAATAATAACATTCATCTATTCCTCAGGACACATTAAGTATGAATTATGCCTACATTTATAAGCTTTGTAGGAAGAGATCTTTTAGGAGCACTTTGACAAACTGTTTCGTTGATTAAGTAACTGGGTATAGTCTTCAAATACAGCTAACTAGTGGTTCATGATTTTAAACTGAGATTCAGGACTTCAGTATCCCTATTTACTTTCTCCCCATTATTCTACATTTCCCCTCATATCATTTGCACAGTTTTGTGTACTTTACGTACAGTTTTAAATTAATCTGACCTATGCTTGCTTTAATCAGTTGCCAGAACTTCCTTCTACTAATACCGGAGATCCTTTCTAATTGTCCATAATTGGAACTAAACCTACATTGGCTGCCATACTAAATTTTTCTCTATTCAGACTGAAAGCATTTTTTTCACTGTTACAAAATATCCCAGATTTCTTATTTAGAATCAAGAGAGGCATGGTTCAGTGTAATAATGTGCTTCAACTCAATTAAATGTAATTACATTCCCCAACTGGAAATGACACTGTAGAAAGGAAGTCTGCACTATCATTTACTTTACTTAGTACATGTTTAGCTGTAGGCACTGAGGCATGAAATGGCTAACGATGTTCATTATTGTTTTGGGTTCTGTAGGATTCTGTTCACAATTTCCACCAAAGCTACACTACCAGAATAAATTAAAAAATGTACTACTAACCACCACCTTATCATATTGCCAATGCAGTAAGTACCACACAAAATACAAGTTTAAAGATAGTTGTGTGTGTGTGTGTGTGTGTGTGTGTGTAATATATGTATATTACATGAAGTATAGGCTTCCTTTATTATACAAACTCTATCTGAATATTCCTATACATTATAACAATACCACACAAAACTATAGAAACTTGCAAAATAACTCACTATGCAAACCAAACCCTCCTGTGATGAGTTTGCTAATGTAAGCCAGTAGAAACATTTAAGTTGTGCTAGAAATCAGTGAGGGAACTAAGAGTGCACGGTATTCCATTTTTCTCCTGATGAGATCCAGCTCATTATCTTCATCAGCTTCTGTGCCCTTTCCTTGACAGATCCCCTTCTGGGTACTAGCTTGTTGCAGCCAGTAATTATAAAATGCATAGGGAGGAGCACCTGGGTGGCTCACTCTTTAAGCATCTGACTTCAGCTCCATCATGATCTCATGGTTCATGAGTTTGAGCCCTGCCTCAGCTCTGTACAGACCCCTCAGATCCTAGAGTTTGCTTGAGATTCTGTGTCTGCCTCTCTCTCTGCCCTCCCCCACTCGCATTCTGTCTCTTTCTTTCAAAAATAAACAAACATTAAACTTTTTTTTTTTAAATACAATGCACAGGGAGATGTAAAAAACATGTTTAATAACCAAGGTAATATTGAAGGAGAATAAACCTGTACACTTAAACTATCATAAATCAAGTCCTATTGTAAAGCTAGATTCATGGAATGTAATATAACACAGCAAAAATATGGTAATATATTACCAAGATATGCTGCCAAGTTCCAGGTTTCAAAATAAATTTCTTATATACAGAGGAACTTAAAAGAGAGACTTTCTCTTATCTAAGTATAGTGTGATAGGAATCCTACTTTGAGATAATTTAATTTCAGACTTATTTTTCTGTTTTAAACCCTGCCCTAGAATGGACTGCCCAATGCAGTCACCAGGCAGCTTCCACCTGTTCAACTCTTTCAGCATCTGCCTCAGTTACAAGTCATTGCTTTGCCTGGAGTTGGCTCTTCCCATAGCTCCTACCTGGGAACTGAATAAGGGGTGGGGGTGAGGGGAATCAATGCTTAGTCATTTCAGCGCAACACAGGTCACTCTGATGGCAATATTCACTTGAGGTTGGCTTGGTCAGGGCTGCTTCACAGCTCAACTGCTTTCTCTATCCAATCTTCTTTACTCCATATGGAGCAGTAACTAGCATGTTGCAATCCATATGACTTCCCAGTATTTGTCTTTGGAGGACCCAGTTTCTGATGGAAAAGTAGTAAATGAATTGTTCCTATATAAATTGGCATAGAAGAGGGGTGCTTGGGTGGCTCAGTCAGTTGAGTGTCTGACTAACTCTTGGTTTCAGCTCAGGTCCTGATCTCATGATTTGGGTTTGAGCCCTATGTCAGACTCTGTGCTGACAGTGCAGAAACTGCTTGGGATTCTTTCTCCCTCTCTCCCTCTCTCTCTGCCCCTCCCTCACTCATACAAACTCTCTCTCAAAATAAATAAACAATAAATATATATAGATAACAATAAATAGGTATAGATAAATTTACACAAAAGAAACCAGACACTAAAAAGAATATATTATATAAAAATTCATTTCAAAAACAAACACATACATTAAGAGAATCATACACCATGATCAAGTGGGATTTATTCCAGGGATGCAGGATGACTCTACCTCTGCAAATCATTCAATGTGACAGACCACCTTAACAAAATGCAGGCTAAAAACCATATGATCATCTTGATAGATGCAGAAAAAGCTTTTGGCAAAATTCAACATCCATTTATCATAAAAACTCTCAACCTAGTGGGTATAAAGGGAATATACCTCAATATAATAAAACCCATATATGATAGTTCCACAGCTAACCTAATACTCAATGGTGAAAAGTGGAAAGCTTTTCTTGAAGATCAGAACAAGACAAAGATACCCACTTTCATGACTTTAATTCAACATAGTATTGGAAGTCCTAGCCAGAGCAATAAGGCAATAAAAAGAAATAAAAGGCATCCAAAGAAACCAAACAAATGAGCTAAGGGGGAAAAGAGAAAGAGGCAAACCAAGAAAGAGACTCTTAACTATAGACAACAAGCTGGTGGCTCCTGGAAGGAAGGTGGGTGAGGATGGGTTAAATAGGTGATGGGGATAAAAGAGTGCACATGTGATGTGCACTGGGTGTGGTATAGAAGTGCTGAATCATTATCTTGTAGACCTGAAACTAATATTACACTGTATATCAACTAACTGGAATTTAAATAAAAACTAAAAAAAAATTTAAGTCAATATGCAAATATATTTTGCATTTCTACACACTAATAACAAGCTATCAGAAAGAGAAACTAAGAAAACAATTCTATTTATAATACATCAAAAAGAATAAAATACATAGGAATACATTTAACCAAGGAGATAAAAGATCTGTACACTGAAAACTGTATGACATTCATGAAAGAAATTGAAGACTATACCAAAAACTGGAAAGATATTTCATGCTCATGGATTGGAAGAATGAACATTGTTAAAATGTCCATATTTTCCAAAGCAATCTAAAGATGCAATGCAGTACCTATCAAAATTCCAAGTAGAACTAACAATCCTAAAATATGTATGGAACTACCAACGACCACAAATAGCCAAAACAATCTTGAGTAAGAAGAAAAAAGACAGAGGCATCATGCTCCCTGATTTCAAACAACATTACAAAGCCATAGTAATCAAAACAATATGCATTGGCATAAAAACAGACATATAGATCAATGGAACAGAATATAGAGCCAAGAAATAAATCCAGACACATATGGCCTATTGATCTATAACAAAAGTGGCTGAAATATATAATGGGGAAAGGACAGTATGTTCAGTAATGTTGGAAAAGCTGGACAGTCACATGCAAAAGAATGAAACTAGACTTCTATCCTGTACCATATATAAAAATTAACTAAAAATGGATTGAAGACCAAAATATACAACCTGGAACCATAAAATTCCTAGAAGTAAAATGGGCAGGGGACCTGCATAGACATTTTTCCAAAGATGATGTATGGATGTCCATCAGACACATGAAAAGAGACTCAGCATCACTCATCATCAGGGAAATTCACATTAAAACCACAGTAAGATATAATTTCATTTTGAGAATGGCTATTATCATAATGATGAGAAATAACAAGTATCAGAATGTGGAAAAAAGGGAACCTTCACATGCTGTTGGTAGGAATGTAAATTGGTACATCCACTATGGAAAATAGTATGGAGGGTCCTCAAAAAATTAAAAAAAAAAACTACCTTATGATCCAGTAATTCCACTACTGGGTATTTACTTCTCAAAATTGGAAACATGAATTTAAAAATATATATTCACCCCTATGTGTATTGCAGCATTTTAATTTAAAATAGTTAAAATATGGAAGCAACCCAAGTGTTCATTGATAGATGAATGGATAAAGAAAATAGGGTATATACATAATGAAATATTACTCAGCCAATAAAAGATGAGATCTTGGGGTTTGTGACATCTTGGATAGACCTAGAGGATATAATGCTAAAAGAAGTCAGACAGAAAGACAAATACCATGATTTTACTCATATGTAGAACTTAAGAAACAAAACAAACAAGCTAAGAAAAAAAGATACAAACATACACACACTCTTAACTATAGAGAACAAACTGATATTTACCAAAAGGAAGGTGGCTGGGGGAGGGGGAATGGTGAAATAGGCGATGGGGATTAACAGTATGTTTATATGATGAACACTGAATGTACAGAGTTGTTAAATCACTATTTTATACAGCTGAAATTAAAACGCTGTTAATTATACTTTAATATAAATATATATACATACATAAACATACATTGGCATATAGAATCCATATCCTACATAAACTCACCAGTTGTGACTTTTTCATATGAGGAACAGGATATAAGTTAGTAAACTAGAGTTTCAAACTGTTAGAATTCCATTAGTTTCCTAGGCTTAAGAGTGCTCAGCATACCCAGGTTATCCAACTTTGATAACCAAAGAGCATAAGGAGGCATATTAACAGATTAATTGCTTCATTTTGCTCAGTGATCTTATACGCATACGTGTAACAACGCTCCCCCACCTTCCATTTGCAACTAATCTACAATTGACCTTTGGTGCCAATTCTAATTTTGGAAGTAACTGGCTTTAAGGCCATGTTGAAAAGAATTCTGAGGCCCCCTTTGGTCTTGGAAGAAAAATGCAATGTAATCAATAAATGACAACTGCGTTAGGCATGGAAGGAAGCCATGGCCACACATGAGCTACAGATTGGCCAGCCCTCCTGCCTTTACTACTTCATGAATCACAGTGAGTGTAATGATTTTTGAAGTGGAAAATATGTCATTATCACATGTTGGATACATTATATATCATATAAATTATATTAACTGTTTTTGGCCCCTCCCCACTTCCTTTTTGCCATCCAGCTGGAGTGGGACATAGGTTTATAGTCCTGGTAACACTGCATCCACCACTCTCATGGGAGAGCCCTGAATCCCTTAACTTTATAGTAAAGCACTGTAGCCTCATGTAATTCAAATATTCCATTTTCTTCTCAACTGGGTTAATGTCTCAAGAGTCTCATTCTTTTCTATACACAAAAAGAACCTGAACCCACAAAACCTTAAATAGCATTTAACATTACCTTAATGTCTCTCTAAACACCAATTGTTCCCTGAGTGCTCTGAATGATGCTTCAGAAGCAAAGTTGCCAAAATACACAAGTACTAAAGAGTTAAGATTCTATCTTAAAGTAAAAAGACCCAATTCCATGAGGCTCAGTAAATACACATATGCTCTCAGACACAAGCAGAATCCACATTTCAGACTTCCCATTTCTTAATTCAAAGATCATCTTTGTTTTCTAACAGCTAGAGTAGAATATAGCAAGAGATCACTTTTCCCTCAAGACTGAAGAAGTTGGAAAAAAGTTCTAAGTAAGCACACCAACATGCTAGCAAATTAATAATAAAAGACTAAATATAAGGGACTTCAACAAACACATTATACCTGATGGCTTGCTCCAAGCCTAGTGTGGGTTGTACAAAGCCTCATCACATCCTCAAATGATTGGATAATTAAAGACAGAAATATAAGCCAGTAAATAGGAAAAGAAACGGTCCATTATTAACATTTTACATAGAAATAGAAATTGCTAACAATATATGCAAATAACTTGTAAATAATGCACTAAAAATCTAATGGAGTTTTCAGGGATCTACTAATGGAGACCTTTCCGCACATGTGGTGATACACCATTACATGGACGTTAATAGTAGATGTTTGGGAAATAAAACCTGTGTTCAAAATATGACTCTACCAACCACTGTTTTTGGACCTTGATTAAGTCACTTCTGAGCCTATTACTTTATTCATGAAATGGACATAATAACAGTATTCAAAACCCTAGAGTTTTATGTGTTGTAAATGAGATACTTAATATAACTAATATTTATTGAATGTGTACTATATACAAGACAGTCAAGAACTATGTAAAATAATAACAAGGCAAAAATCCTATCCTCAGGGAGAGACTATTCCAGTAAGAGCTTGATTAACTTACTGTTCATTTAGCAAACATTCATTAAATGTGTATCACTAATGAAGAGGATCCTATCTAGCAACACAAATAATTTAAGAGGCTATTGTGGAGGTCCAGGTCAAGAGTCACAATTATATTTCGGGGGAGGTGGCTTGTTTGTTTGTTTGTTTGTTTGTTTGTTTATTTATTTATGAGAGTGAGTGAACAGGGGAGGGTCAGAGAGAGGGAGACAGGAGATCTTAAGCAGGCTCTGTGCTGACAGCAGTGAGACAGATGCAGGGCTTGAACTCAAGAACCGTGAGATTACAATCTCACATATGAACTGACGGAGCCAGCCAGGCATCCTGGTGGTAGATTTTTAAAGAAAAGGATGGGTTTGAAATATGATTTGGAAGTAGAATTAAGTGGAATTAAGTGGTGGATAGTAGATGAGACTTGATAGATGATAAAAAATAAAAAAAGTCCACTAAAGAACGCACTTAGGTGTCTGGCTTGAACAACAGACTGAATGGTTTATTTGAAGTGTATACAAAATATTCAGCACAATATCTGATACATGCTAAGTGTGTGCTAAATGTTAGCTTTGGAAAGGTAATTGATAAAATGTGTCTTAAGAAATCAGTCCTTCTTAAGAACCTTGCTTTACCTGGAAGTGTAGCACCATGATACAGAAAGTCGTTACTCAAAGTGAGGTCAATAAAATATCCGCCCCAGCATCACCTGGGGATGTGTAAACAAGTCAGAGTCTCGGGTCCTTTCCCAGATGTAATGAATTAGGGTCTGTGCTTTAAAAAGACGGTCAGATGAATCTTATGACACTCAAGTATGCGACGTGTCGGCCTGGTGCGAGAAACGGAAAGCTGCGTCGGCAAGTTGGAGCTGACATCTCTGTTTATGCAAACACAGTTTTCCTGGAAGATCGCCATCCCTGTTCATGGCTGTGACTGTGCACTGGTGGCAGAGGTGAGTACTCATGACATGCCGTAAAGCTGCAAAACCTAGATTCCGTTGGATTGTTCTTTATAGAGATGAGTTGTTTCTTGGTTTGTCTCTCCTCCTCCCCACCCCCTCACCCCTGTTCATTTGCTTTCTTTTTTCAATTTCACATATGAGTGAAATCCTATGGCCATTGTCTTCATCTGGCTTACTTTGTTTCACATTATACTCTCTAGCTCCATCCATGTTATCCAAATGGCAAGATTTCATTGTTTTTTTATGGCTGAAAAATATTCCATTGTAAGCTACGGTTATTTTTTAATTGCTATGCCATTTAACTTATAAGAACATGCAATGTTTCATGATGAACAAGGCCTTAAACATGAAGCTGTAAAGCCAACTGGTATTTCTTATCATGCTCTGTGAAAATTTACTGTGACTGTAAATGGAGCCATTGAGTGGGAACAGAATGTGGACCAATAACATAGCTCACAATTTTCATGTTCTGTTGATATCTGCACAAAATAGTTTTCTAGATCTGCTATAGGCAAATTATGGCCTGTGTGAGTAAATACAGCATGCGGCCTGTTTTTGTATGGCTATCAAGCTAAAAACTTTTTTTTTTACATTTTTATGAGGGTTTGAAATGAAACAAAATAAAGACCAGATGATAGAGACTAGTGGCCCACAAGCCTAAAATATTCACTATCTAGTCCTTAAAGTCTTAAGTTTATTTTTTATATTTTTAAATTTAATGAATTAAAAAGAATTAAGAACACAGTCTAAAGCCAAGTTTGTTTGGGGCACCGGAGTGGCTCAGTCGGTTGAATGTCAGATTCTTGACTGCAGCTCAGGTCATGATCTCAGGGTTCGTGGGCCTGAGCCCTGTGTCAGGCTCTAGGGGTGCCGTTGGCCCAGAGCCCACTTGGGATTCTCGGTCTCCCTCCCTCTCTCACTCTCTGCCCCTCCCCCACTCACTTGCTGTTTCTGAAAAATAAACAGACATTAAAAAAACAAGTTTTTTCTGTGAGACTGTTTTCTCTTTGTGGGTTATTGGACATATAAAACTGGTTTTGTTTTACTTTGTCTACCTATGACCAGAAAGTCAGTCTCCTTACTAAGGTTCATTGTCTTTTTTATGGTAGTATCTCACTTGCCAAAAACGTGCATCTGGTTCATACTGTACCATTTCTTTTAATCACTACTATAAAAAAATCTACAGCTAGTAGATCATTTTTCTACTATGCAAATTGTATCTAAATGCAAATTGTTAGCATCTGGATGAGACTAGCAGGATTTCAAATGGCACTACTTGTTCTTCTTTTCTTTTTTCCTTTTGAATGTTTATTACCTAATTGGTCCCACTTTGAAAGTTACCAAAGCTAGAAAGGTAGTCAGAATTCCTAAAGCAACATTCCAACGACTCAGGAGAAGGGTAGTAAGTAGGTGGACAGGCTGGCAGAAACAAAGGGCGAAGGAAGGAGAAAACAGCAGGCATTTGAGGGCTGCTTCAATATTGCCTCAGCAGGGCTCCCAGAAGCCCGCCTGCTTCCACACTGACCTCTATTTTTAACCTCTCAGCGTTTTAGATTCAATTCAAGAAAGGATAGTTTTCTTGAGTCTTGGAGGACTGGGCTAAAAGCTGTTGTGACATAACTGAATCTGTAGTCTGCTCCAAGATGCCCACAGGTGTTTCAGCTGTGGGTCTACCGGGGCTTGCTTCCCATCAGGTGTTGTTTATTCTGAAAGCATGAGGACTGGAGCTTAGAGGACACTCTCTCAGTAAAGATCTGCATGGTTAATCTTCTAAGTTAGCTTTTTTTTTTTTTAAAAGTATCTGCAAATTTGGAAAGAAGGACATAAAGAAACGTAGGCTCCTGAAGACTGACTTGTGATAAATACCATATAAACTGTGGGAGACTCTTGAATCATCTTACAAATATCTTAGTAATTGACAACATTTGGCAAATAAGCCTAAGGTTTCCAAATGGTACTGTAATCAAATACACAGTAAGCTTATTTTTAAAAAGTCTCCTCTGTTCTTTTGCCTGAAAAGACGTGTGAATTGGAGATATAATGGTGTCCCGGGGTATAATACTAGAAATGATGAGTAAAAATACAGCACTAGAGAGACCTTGGCTTATGAGAAATAACATCTAGAACTACATTGCCTATAGTAGCCATTAGATATATGTGCTTATGGAACACTTGAACATAATTAGACTGAGGAACTGAAGTTTTTGTATTAATATAATGAATAAATTTTAGTTTATATGGGTGCTTAATTATTGGACCAATTTTAAGTAAGTTTTCAACAACTTAATATGAGAAGCTACTTTTTTAATGTAAAATTTGTGAAATTAAAATACAGATCAAAAATCTTTTTCAAAGGTAGCTGTCCCCTGGGGCACCTGGGTGGCTCAGTCACTTAAGCATCTACCTCTTGATTTTTGGCTCCAGTCATGATCTCATGATCAAGCCCTGCATCAGGCTCTGTGCTGACAGGTTGGAGCCTGCTCAGGATTCTCTTTCTCTGCCCCTCCCCTGCTCTCCCTCCCTCCCTCTCTCTCTCTCTCTCTCTCTCTCAAATAAACTTAAAACAGTCCAACTTAATTTAAAATTTGAGAATTAAAAATACTTAATAGTATTAGAAGGCTTAGTATAAAAAACAAAAAAGCTTATTAATACATTTTTATATTGATTTTCATTTTGAAATGATATTTAGGGTATGGTGAGTTAAATAGGAAGTTAATAAAGTTTCACCTTGTTTTTAACTCTTAAACATGGTTACTAGAAAGTTTAAAATGACTTTAAGTGGCTTGCGTTACATTTTCATCAGAGAGCACTTAACCTACAACAAACAATTCAAAGTGGGAGAGTAGTTTCCAGAGACAGTAAGTTTAACATTGCTGGATGTATGTAAGCTATTTCCTGAATACTGAGACCACTAAATTATCAAGTCCTCAACTCTCCCTCAGTTCTGTTTCATCCATTCTTTCATTCAGCATGCATTATTAGTGTCATCACATTGCTAAGCATTGACCCTGATATCAAGATGAAAGTGTAAACTACTTTAACATAAATAATACACTACAATTGGTATATATAAACCACGGTGCTAAGAATATCAGAGAAGAAGGGTGAAGACCTTTCCAAGGAGTTGTCATTTTGAGCTCCGAAATTAAAGAGTAAGTAGGAGTTTCATAGGTGTAGTGGGGGAGGGGGTGCTGGAAAGAAAGGAAAAATAAATGCAGAAATGGCAGGAGAGGGCATGGAAGGTGTGTGGAACTGTGTGGCCAGTGTTGCTGTTCCGTAACAGAAGGGCAGGAGGTTGAAGCTGGTGAAAGAGAAAGAAAGCTATCCTGACCCATCTTCCACACCATTTAAGGGACTTCAGATTTTACTTTGTAGGTAATAAGTCACTGACCATTCTAAATGTGGTGACTTGATGAGTTTGTCGATTCTGAGGAGAATAAACAAGAAATGCTGCTGGGAGGCAGACAGTTGGGGAAGCTGTCGCAGTGGTCCTGAGCAGGGGCACACAGAGAGGGCAGATGATGGGTTAGGAAACAACGAGGTGAGCCCCGGGTTCCAGTGGGAAGGTTCCTTTTAGCAGGGCACAGGGGGGATGAAGACATCTGGCGGGGTAATGGTTGAGTCTTGGGCCCTTGAGACTGAAACACCTGTGGGAAACCCACACAGAGAAGTCTGCCAAACCATTCTCTGTACATTATCTAATAAAGCAAAGAACAATGCAGAGAGAGGAAACAGGAATAGCCTTAAAACTCGAAGCACAAGAAAAAAAAAAAACCCATATAATTTCATCTTGAGATGAATGATCTTAAAAGTATGTTATGTACTTTGTCTTGCTTCCCAAGCAAGGAAATGTAAGTGGAGATTTAATCTAACTAATGTTCTGTAGAAGCAACTGGTGAGAAAGTCAGTTATATAATAGGAAAGCTTTGGCAGCCCCCTAAATGAGCAAGGTTAGGACAGTGGTTAAATAAACAGCTATGTGTACTATCTTTGCAACATTTTGGAGACCTTGAAATTACACTTCAGAGAATACTTTACCAGTAGAATATTTGTGATATAAGTGAAAGAAAAGCAGGATACAAAACTATGGATAGTACAATCCTAATTTTGTTTAGATATATAATTATAGAGAAATATGGGCAAGAACTCTTTTTATGAAATAGGATTATAGATAACTTTGATTTTCCACTTCATTTTTATTAAATGTTGTGCACTGAAAATTTACCAAAGACTAGGAAGTAAATGGTTTTTGTAAAAAGTATTTAATTCCACTGAATTTGAAAAATTCTATTACTGAGATATAGACAAAAATAAAACTGAAATCCATTCAACCTCTCATTTTAGAGTGTGCTGTATCCACATCCCATTTTCTGTCACTGTTATCCTGGAAATACAGGATTAATTACAAATTAATACACATGCTGTTTGCACATTATAAGCTTATTACCCCAAATTAGGGAAACCTTTTAGTTTGTCATTCAAACTGGGACAATTGAGAATTAAAGGGCCAGTAATAATTAACTCTGGGCAACAGATAACAATCTAGACCTAGGGCCACACGTTCACCTGGATTAAAATTTAAGGTCTCAGACTGTGAACAGAAAGTTAATTTTTAACATTATTTCATTGTCTTTTTTTATAGGAGGAAATATTTTAGGGCTAACATGTGTGAATGAGATAAATCACAAAATCGCACTCACAGTCTACTCTGTTTACCAATAATTGGCTTACTGCTAGATTGCAAAATTCAGGTGTGAGGGTAATTCATTCTTGATGGGATAATATAACAGGGAAAGGGGGTAAAAAGCCACCTGTTTCAAAATGGATTGATACTGTGTTCACTTTTTTGGAGTTAATAAAGTTCCATTTGAATCTGAAAGAGTGTAGAGCACATTATATTCTGGCCTTTGAACATATTTTATCTGCTGGCTGATTTCCTAAACATTAAATGGAAACCTTTTAATGATAAGCATTCACAAGTATTAATATCTGATTCTGTAAAGTTGTATTACAAATGGCATGAAGTTTCACAAAGACTGATGCGACTAAATCGATAGTCATAAATTCATTTAAACAGTTAAGATTTGTGCTAACTTCTGTAGTTACCGAAGGAAAATGTCTATGGGCAATGTACTTTCATAAACAAGTAAGTATACTAAATGCTAGAGAATGCATTAAAAAGGTCATGTCTCCTCTTTGTCACCTCTTTTTAACAGTATTTATTGACAAAGTAAAAGAAAACCCAACAATCCATAAAATCCTATGCTTAAATTTATGCATAGTACTATCATTAAAAAAAATTTAATGTTTATTGTTGAGTGCGAGAGACACAGATTGCAAGCATGGGAAGGACAGAGAGAGGGAGAGAGGGAGGGAGGGAGGGAGAGAGGGAGGGGGGGGGGAGACAGGCACAGAATCCAAAGCAGGCTCTAGGTTCTGAGCTGTCAGCACAGAGCCCAATGTGGGGTTTGAACTCCTGAGCTGTGAGATCATGACCTGAACCAAAGTTGGTTGCTTAACCATTGGAGCCACCCAGGTGCCCCTACATTTTTTTTTTAAGTTTATTTTGAGAGAAAGCACATGTGTGCAAATAGGGGAGGAGCAGAGGGAGAAGGAGAGAGAATCCCAAGCAAGTCTTAGGAACTGTGAGACCATGACCTGAACCAAGATCAAGAGTCGGACACTAACCGACTGAGCCACCCAGGTGCCCCACTTTTAATTTTTGAGTAGAATTAAAATCATAAGCTGCTTAGCAGCTTTCTCAAATGGGGCTAGTAACATATTGTGTACTTCATAATTTGCTTTTACCAAAAAGTATATTAAAAATGATGACAAGCAGACCTATTAAATATTGTTTTGAATTTTAGAGTGAAGGTGTGGTCATATTGGGATTAATGGATGGAGAGAGACTGTGGCTTCCATGAAGGGAGCCGAGCACTCGAAAAAACTTATTTTTGTTAAACTTTAAAAAAACTCTGAAAGACAGCTTTACAAATAATAAACCTGACAAAGTATTTAAATGTTCTTGCTAAAAATAAAACTAATCATTTCCAATCTTCCTATACATGTGGTTAAAAATGCATTAGTTGTCAGTTATACTGAAGTATGCACAAATAAATTAGTGGGATAAACATAACTCGGCTTGTGAATGTCTGATGGGCCCATGTTCCCCTAATGTCTATAAGAGATTAAGATAACCAGGCAGTTAGAAGATTAAAGTAATTTTGTCGCTTTAATGCTAGAAAAAAGTTTATGGTAGCTTTGGAAATAACATCCCACCCACTTGGATAATGATGTTTCAAACTAAATATCCATTCACAAGCCCCTATCAAGAATTAAACAGATTTAAACACCACATCAGGGCATGAAAGCCAACTTTGTGTTGTTTTGATAATTCATAAGATAACTGGATTTTTAAAGTTGTGCTGTGATGTTAACAGAGAAGCCTCTTGTGGTAGGGACATCATGGCATGACAAGAAAAGAGGGCAGCTTGATAGAAGACACAGCGGTGGGAGAAGACGCTTGGATTTGAATCCACATTTTGTCTCCCCAGTTTTCTGCCTTGAAGTTAAATGCTGGCCCTCAGTGGCTTCATACCTTCCTGTAGATGATTTCGGACTTCCCAACCCCATAAAGTCTAAACTTCTGAAGAAGGAACTCACACATTGAAATGATAATCAAGTATATTATAAGTCCCTGGAGGAGATCATGACTGTAGTGATCATAGTGTAATGCTCTCCAACATTGTTGACCAAGCTTTGAAAGTCTAGTGTTCTATGGTTTGTTCCCGGATTTGTTACAAGAAGGTAACTAGTACTTAGGAAGCTAGTCTATGATTTTATCCGCTAGAGGACAGTAGTAAATATGCATACACATATTCATAATTGTCCTAGTGTGACTCGTTGTAACAAAAACCTGTGTTTCCGAGAGATGTCTTCCAAAGAAGCACATGAATAAAATACAATTAGGGTCAACATTCTGAACACAATCATAGGCATTGTTGGAGAGTTATGGAAATTCCTGATCCGGGAAATATTTAAATACCATAGTACAATAAATAGGCAGTTGCTCTGAGACTAGGTCCTCTGGAAGAAGTCTGCTGTGTTAAGAAAGACCCCATCACTGGCAGTGAAGTGACCCATGAACAGCTTGGGGTTGTCACATTCCAAGGTGGGGCTTGAATCACCTTGCAATGTACTGTATCCTTTTTTTCCCCATCTCTAGCTCAGCCCAGTACTTCACGTGCAGTAAGTGTTTAATCAAAGCTTGTTAATCAATTGGAAGCATCCTGGGACTTGGTTCCCTATATGGCCACTTGTCAGCTTTTTGATTTTTAAAAAAATTTTTTTAGTGTCTATTTTTTGAGAGAGAGAGAGAGAGAGAGAGAGAGAGAGAGAGAGAAAAGGGGACACAGAATCAGAAGCAGGCTCCAGGCTCCAAGCTGTCGGCACAGAGCCTGATGTGGGGCTCTCACAAGCTGTGAGATCATGACCTGAGCCGAAGTCATTCAGGAGCCCCATCTTTTTGATTTTTGATAAATCACTTGTTTCAGACTCTGCTGGCTTTGTGGATTCAAGAATTTCTGAGGACCTTTCCCATCCTAAATTATGTATTTAGCAATCTCACCTTTTCAGACATTTTATCTATTTCTTTTCTGCCCTTCTCTGCTTGAGAATAAAGGCCTTCTTACCATGCTTTTTAATATTTTCATCTCTACTTCATTTTCTGATACAAAGTTTTTGCAAAGATAAAGTAAGCTTGCTGGCAGACTGTACCTATGTGTAAATTTCTTAATCTTTCTGAAATTCATTTTCTTAAATAGCAAATGAGGATACTATCTGTATCACAGTGTGGTCAAAGATAACCTGAGACCTAATATTTAAAGTATCTGGTACAACCTTTGGTTGACTTCTCACAAATAATAGTTCTGTACTTTTCTCTCTGTTAGGTCTAAGAGTGTAGCGCTGCATTATCTTCTATACAAGTAGGAATTTGTGGGGAATCTTGTTAGAATAGACTGTTTTAATGCATGGTGGGTCATATTATGTCCTCCATAATAATACACTACTACATGCAGAAATACTTTAGTATAGTTAGGATACAGGTAAGCAATACTCTGTTTCTCCAGTAATAATAATAAGAACAACAACAATAACAACAACAAAAATAGTAGAAGTCTAAATTTTCTAAAGAACTGGTTTTTCATTGTAACTGAAACACTCTTCTCTTTACGAAGTACTCAGTCACGCTGTAGTTTCCCACATACTTAAATGTTCATTTTGTTAGAATTAGCAAGTATTGTCATCCCTTCGCCCAATGTGCTGAGATGAAAATATCCCCAGTGTCTGAATCATTTATCCATTAGTGACAGTGAAATAAAACCATAGCTGAAATACAATTAAGAAATTAAGTATTTAAATTCCAACAAAGGCAAAATGTCAGATTGGTTTTGGAATAGCTGTTCACAGGGCATAGACATAATGCCTGTGACCAGTATAGACATAGCATTTTATTATTTTCTGGCTCTGTAAGTAAATGCGTGTGTGAAAATGCTGATTCTTCTTGCTGCATCAAGAGGAATGAAGAGATGTCTGGACAATGGGGGCTCCTTGCGGCTCAGTGCCTGGTTTCTGTAGGAAGAATCAGATTGCAACAACAGGACAGCAGAGGCCCATGAAAGAGGGTACTCAAAGTGCAGAAACACTTTTTTTTCCCTTTTACCCAAAATGTGCTCTGTGCTTCTAGACCAACTGTCTCACTCATTTTTATTCAGGTTTCCCTTAAGAATGGCTTCTTTCTTCTTAGACATAAGATGCCTATAAAACATTTTTCAAGGAAATGTCCTTTCTGTGTAAATCCATTCACATCATAATAGAGGATGTAGCCTGTGTCTGACTGGAGCCAAAGAAAGGAGCTTCCTAGATACTCTGAGGAAAGCCAGACAGATGCACAGAGCACACCAACACCAAGATTTTTGAATGGCTCAAAATACAAAACTAGACGCTGAAAAGCCAAGATGTAATACGAACATGAAGGATAGCATTTTTCCCCATGAGGGGAGGACTATGACCAAGAATATCTAAAATAGATGATCAGATTCCTCTTTTGACATTTCTCTAAGGCTTGCAGGGCCACATACCTTGCAGCCAGGCCTCCAGGCACCTCACAGTCATGCCCTACCCGAAGTTGACAGCTCTGTTCTTGCCACTGCCAGGGCCCCTCCACACCTGCATTCTGTGCTCACACTTCTGTCCCTTTGATGGCTTCCTCTTCTTGGAATATCTCTCCTCTACTTCTAGTGAACTGTGACTCAACCCTCAAGACCAGCTCAAATGTCAATTCTGAAATCAGTCACCATTTGGGAATCTCTTATCTCTATCCACAAGCAGAATTAAGTTCTTCCTTCCTCTGTATGCCTGTGACCCTTGTGCTCACTTTCAATGACACGACACATTGCATACAAGAAAATATATATGGTGTCATGAGTGCCATTTTTATCACACTTCTGTGCCTGTGTCCATCTCCTCTTTCAGCCAGTGAGTTCTCTGCCCTTCACTCCACCCATCCCCAACCTTTTCACATTCAATGGAATTAGTAAAATCCACACCACCCTTGTGTATAAAAGTCTAATGCTCTCATGTGCAAATGAGGTGGTTTCTGGTAATCTGCAATAAAAAAAAAAGATGGGCAGTGCTATCTTTATAGATATGTTTTCTGAGGATTTATTTACTGATGAATCATTAAGGTGCTCTTAGCATATCAAAATTGAATTGGTTGAACTTGGTAAAGTGATTTATCTCCCTCTATTTCCCAAGCTAAATTTGTGTTGAGAACAAATTATCAGTCGTTCAGTGTTGCTGGAAGGGATGCTAGAAGAAGGGCTTGGTTGAGCTGTGGCCCGACAGGCAGAATGGTCCAGAAGTTTGTTCTGCCACAAATATCTGCAGTGATACGGCTGCCTGACATGGCTTATTGTGTGGAGAGATGGAATAGTTGTGAACATGTGCTTATTTTTTAAAATTTTTTTAATGTTTTATTTATTTTTGAGAGAGAGAGAGAGAGAGAGCGAGCATGCATGCATGCGCGTAAGCGGGGGAGGTTGGAGAAAGAGGGAGACACAGAATCTGAAGACAGGCTCCAGGCTCTGAGCTAGCTGTCAGCACAGAGCCCAACGTGGGGCTTGAACCATGAACCATGAGATCATGACCTGAGCTGAAGTGGGACGCTTAACCAACTGAACCACCCAGGCGCCCCGGACATATGCTTTTTATATCCGAAGAATATTGTTATTTCTGGGTTTCTTTAGGTGTCAACATTTGACGAAGAGAATCTTCTGGGAGAATTTTATCCCTGCTCTCATGAAATGTTTATTCAAATGCATCTAACAGTGTTTCATGTCTCCCAGTGTGAGAATACCACCAGGAGCTTTGCGGTAATTGTAAGAAGACTTCCTACATGGGCAAGAAGGAGGGTGTGGTTGATAGGGCACGCAGAGCTATTTCCAAGAAACAAAATTCTGCCCAACAGGTTTAGACACAAAGCCTGAGCTCCACAGATGGCTCAACATGCTTAGTTATGACATGTACAAGGAGTCATCCCAAGCCAGGGAGCCGGCCAACTTGAGTGCAGAAAAGGCTGGGGGTCAGTCTCAGCCTTTGGCAGCTCTGTTTATGAAATGCACTTCAGTCTGTGAAGAATGCCAGTTTTGCCTCCTTCTTTATTACTTAGTAACCTGAGAGAATGTGGGATACCATTGCTTCCAGTAGCTCCAGTTAAGGCTTTCTGTAATGATAGGTTTCTACTGAAATAATAAGTTTATGCACATATACTCACCAAAGTCCCCTTTACCACAAAGTCTTAGGAGGATCAAAAGTATAAATGGTAGAAAAACAAAGGCAGGATATTTTAAATCCATAAATCTGTTGTCTGGATATAATTGCCATTGTCCCCCATTCATTTCTTAAAACCGTAAAAACATAAATATAGGTCCTTCATTTCTCTTCTTGCGTTTACACATACAATTACACATGTGTGTGCATATGTGCGTGTATATATAATATACATACACGAAGATGAGGAAAAGTAGTTCTCCCAGAAATATGTCTGATGGCACATTAAAAAGGGAGTGCCTTTGGCTTTCGGACAAACATACCTTTTCCAGATAATAGATTCTCTCTAGACAGGTTTAAACGTAAAAACTCAGTCACCAACTGTTTACAGGAGGCAAAATGAAGTCTCTGAATGGGTAGAATTCACTGTTTTATTGGTATTTTAGAATTCTTTTTTTTAAAATGCTTTATTTATTTTTGATACAGAGAGTGACAGAGCATGAGATGGGGAAGGGCAGAGAGAGAAGGAGACACAGAACCGAAAGCAGGCTCCAGGCTCTGAGCTAGCTGTCAGCACAGAGCCTGACGCGGGGCTCGAACCCACGAACGTGAGATCTGACCTGAGCTAAAGCCAGAGGCTTAACAGACTGAGCCACCCAGGCGCCCCATAGAATTCTTTATTTTTTAATGTTTATTTTTGAAAAGGGGGGCAGGCAGGAACAGAGTATGAGCAGGAGAGGAGCAGAGAGAGAGAGACAGAATCCAAAGCAGACTCCAGGTTCCAAGCTGTAGGCACAGAGCCCAACATGGGGCTTGAACTCACAAACTGTGAGATAGGTGAGCCGAAGTTGGACACTTAAGTGACTGAGCCACCCAGACTCCTCTAGAATTCTTAAGTTAGATGTAGTTTTATTATGATTTATTTGGTTTGACAAATTTCAGTGCCAAAAATATTACAGGAAAGCGTTAAATAGTCATATATAAAAATACATCCAAAGAATATAGTAATTAATAAGGCATGCTTGCCACACTTAGTGTGCACACAAACACAAAGACAAAAGCATAGTGTGAACCATTATTACATCCTAGAATGGTTTATATGCCCTTACCTTGCTCTGTAAAACTGAGCCTTTGTAACTATGAAAATAACTTTTGTTGGTCATCCAAAGGGAGAGCTGGGAGATGGTTCAACTACTTGTGAAGAAATGACAAGTTTTTGTTTCTGGTTTTGTTTTCTGAAATTCAACTCCTTGGTAATCTTGATTCCCTAACTTACTTGTGGCAACAATCAGTGTTGCCAGGGCAGCAGCCCATCACAAGGTTCTCTGCTTACTCTATTGCCTCATCCTTGTTCAGAAGAGATAATATATTGGATTGACCCCTGGCTAAGTGGTTCATTAACATATTGACCGAGAATGTGCCAACTCTACAGAAGTTATAAACCTGAGACAAGAAACAGTAGTAGCTCCCAGGTCCAGGACTCTAGTAAATTACTCATTCGTGTTCTGATAGGCTTCCATTTCTTCTGGGAAACCTCCTATCTTCCTATTCAGACCCTGTGGTTTGAGTAGGGTTTTCCACACCCTCAGCTTCAGGAGTAAGCCTTAGGTCAGTCTAAACCAATTAGCGTTTCAAATCCCTTTGACTAGAGTAATTGATGTGGGGATTTACTTGAAACCACATTTGAACAATAAGCAGGCTCAGTACTTTTATTTGTCAATAGAGAAAAGTTCTACTTTGTGAACTTGAGCTGAAAAAATATAAATTCTTTTTTCATATTTTTATTTAAATTCCAGTTAACATACAGTGGAGTATTATTTTAGGTGTAGACTTTAGTGAATTTAATGATTCATCACTTGCAAGGAGCACAGGGTGCTGTATATAAGTGCCACCCTTAATACCCATCACATATTTAACCCATTCCCTGCCTACCTTTCCCCCAGTTACCCTCAGTTTGTTCTGTTTCTTCCTTTGCCTTCTTTCTTCCCCCCAGGTTCTTTTGTTTCTTGAATTTCACATATGAGTGAAATCATATGGTTTTTGTCTTTGACTTATTTCACTTAACATATACTCTCTAGGTCCATCCATGTCATTGCAAATAGCAAGATTTCGTTTGAAGAAACAAAGTCTGAAGCTATCTAGATCCCAACAGAGGAAAGCTTACTTGAGAATGCAATTTATTGAAAAGATGCAAATTCAGAGACACAGAAATTCAGGCCTTGGTGACTTTATTAAGGCTATCTAAAGCAAGCATTGCTCTTGGACTTCTCACAGAATCCTTATATGTTTAGGCCAGTTAAGTAACTTGATATGGGAAGAATGCTGCCTAATACAGCTTATCATTTTATCACCGAAGCATGGGCTTAGATTTTTACCTTCTTGGTTGTGACTCAGAAAGAAGGATGATGGCGAGTGAAACCATATCCTAACAGCTGTCCGTGACATCAGAATGGGATCTTATGCTTGTTGGTGTGTATGATTATATATCTACATATATGCTAGGCATGTGTGTATATGTATATGTGTGTTTATATATCATTGCAATATGTATGAATATAATATAGATTGAAACAGAGTTCAGTAGATTAACAAATGTCCTGCTGTCTAAGCAAAAGGAGATTGGGGTTGTTAATTTTGCTTCCAACAATCCTTAAAGCATGAAAGTACTTATGCTTCAATGGGGGAAAATAAGCCATAGGAAGACCTGGTTCTAGTATCTTAAGGATTAAGCACTGTTAGGGAAGGAAGGTTGTGCTGATTAATAAGAGACCCCTCTAGTGGCCATATAACAGGTACACAGAGGGAATCAAAATCGTATTTTCTATCTGTACTCCTTGAATATTTTGCTTCGTTTTGTACCCTGCAGCTAACGTTGTCTTATTGTGTCCATGTAAGTTCAAATAAAGTTGGATGGTGAAAAACTGCACCCCACAGGCAAGTAGCAGTTTTGTGCATTGGATTATAGCTTGGAAGCTGACAGGCTTAAAGTGGCTCATAATATACCAGAAAATAGATGAGGTCAGCTATTTACTCAGTAATATTCAATGACATTATAAAAAATCCACTAAAGCAATTGTGACACCTCGTTAAGTCCCAACAGTATGGGTCAGGAGGAACAATGTCAGTTTTGCAATATTTTACTGTGTGAAAATGAAGTTTATTTCAAAGATCTTCTCAGTAACCATTATTAACCAGTATTGTGGGCACGAGTGTTATATGAGCTACTCAAAGGTATTCTGCATTTTGTATTTATACCAAAAAAATGCTAATCTATCTTCTGTAAAAATGTGGCAATTAAACGTAGCTAGTGAAAGCCAACAAGAGAGAGAATAAAAAATAGATGATATACTGAGTAACAAAGTATCATAAGTCATCTAGGAGTATTCTAATATCCCTGGAAATCGTTAGTAATTAACTGAAATAATTTGAACTTTCTAGATTGAACACTGGGATAGCAAGCAAATAAACAGATAATAAATCTCCACACACATTTATTTCAATGATAATTTTGGTTTTCTGAAAGTAGAATAAATATTGATTAGAAACTGAAGTTAAGACTTACTCAAGATGATTCAAATGTAATAATTTGAAATGTATAATGGAAATCTTTCAAGATTAATTTGGCTGTATAGTTTGATTCTGATAACAGGTTGGCAGACTTGGCCCTTTGCATGCCCATGTCAAAGACATTGTAGAGAATTGTAGAGGAAATTAATTCATAGTTCTCACAGCCTAATAAGAGCTGTTGCAGTTTCCTTAGCTCAGAGAATGCATAATCTTACAAAGAATGATCCATTAGTCAATAACTTCTACAAATAACTTAAAATATCCTCTTCATTGCAACATTTTACCTTTTTTCCCCCAATTATATAACTCAACTATCAAAGGTATTATGGGGCAGGGTGTCACTGGCCAACTGTTAACTTTTCTTTTAACTGGGAAATAATCATACTTGGATGTCTCTTCCTATATTCTTGTGATGAGCTACTAGTGTCTTATGACATTTAACATCAGCACATAAAAATTTTCCAGTTCCAATCATCAGTACATCAAACAAGCCATTGAAAATATGGAAGTTCCTAGTAGATAAAAAAAAAATTCAATGGAAAAGGACTATAGTTTTGCCAATGAACAAATAGGCCATGATCAGAAAAAAAAAAAAACTACTTAAATGGAGCATTCACAAATGTTTACAAATGAGAAAACTCAAAGTCAGAGGTACAAAGAAGCTGCCCAAATCATGTAGGTGAGAAATGAAGGAGTCAGAGTTTCAACCCAGGTGAGGTGACTCCAGTAAACTCCTTTTAACTACCGTTCCTTAACCGCATGGTCCAAGTACTAAGTATGTCTTGAGGAAATACTCTAACTCATTAGCAAAATTATTGACACAGAAAATTTTAAATAACTAGATTGTAAGCTTATAAACAGACTTAAAATAACGAGCTTTGTTTTCAGAAACATGCTCTGTTCTTTATTTCAGTCATAATCTCTTTAGTTTTTTTATAATGTTATTTAAACTTACACAGCAAGTATGTATGCATGTGTCATTGTTTTCTTGCATAAACCATTTATTCAAATAATATTTATGGAGTGCCTTTAATGTGGCCAGGCATTCTTCTAAGAACTGTGAATACATTATACCTTATGAAGCTTATAATCTATAGAGAGATGGGAAATGAAGATGAGAAATAACTACACTGTATAGTATAGAGAGATGTTAAGTACAGTACAAAATCATGCTAAGTAGGGTTGAGCTGCTAGAGTAGGGGATTCATCTAAGAAGAAAGGACAGTGACATTTGAGCAAAGATTTGAAAGAAATAAGGAAAGCAGACACCTGGATATTTCTGGTGGAAGAAAACCTTGGAGCTAGGAGACACCAGTGCAAAGATTGTTATGTGTCTAGTGTGTTTGAAGAATAGGAAACAGATCTGTGTGTCTGGGGCAGAGTAAACGAGGAGTACCCACCTATGATCTATCAAAACCTTCTTTGTTGCTCTTATGTCCCACTCAACCATAATAGTGTTAAGAATGTTAACTAGTATTTTTCAGAAGAATACTACACTAAAGGAAATATCAATTTACACATTAACTGACTGGAACAATGTCTATTGTGTGTTCTGCCCATTTTTAATTAGATTATTGTGTGTGTGCGCGCGCGTATGTGTTATATAAGGTTTTATATATTTTGAATACTAACCTTTCATCAGATCTACCATTTGCAAATGTCTTCCTGTATTCAGTAGGTTGTCTTATAGTTTTGTTGATGGTTTCCTTTGCTGTGCAGAAGCTTTTTATTTTGCCATAGTTCTAATAGTTTATTTTGGTTTTGTTTCCCTTCAAGAGACATCTGGAAAAATGTTGCTAGGGCTTATATCAGAAAAATTAGTGCCTGTGTTCTTTTCTAGGATTTTTATGGTTTTAGGTCTCACATTTATATCTTTAATCTTTTTGGAGTTTACTTTTGTGTATAGTGTAAGTGGTCCAGTTATTTTTCTTGTGTGTGTGCATGTAGCTGTCTGATTTACTTAGCACCATTTGTTGAAAAGACTGCCTTATTTCCATTGCAAATTCTTGCCTCCTTTGTTGAAAATTAATTGATCATATTTGTGGGTTTGTTTCTGGGTTCTCTATTCTGTTCTATTGATCTATGTGTCTGTTTTTGTGCCAGTACCATACTGTTTTGATTCCTATAGTTTTGTAGTATATCTTGAAATCTCAGATTGTGATACCTCCAGTTTTATTTTTCTTTGTCAAGATTGCTTTGGCTATTTGGAGTTTTCTGTGGTTCCATACAAATTTTAGTGTTACTTGTTTTAGTTCTGTGAAAAATGCTGTTTGTGTTTTGATAGTGATTGCATTGGATCTGTAGGTGCTTTAGGTTGTATGGGCATTTTAATGATATTTGTTCTCCCAATCCATGAGCATGGAGTAGCTTTCCATTGTGTCATATTCAATTTATTTCATCCATGCTTTATGATTTCCAGAATATAGGTCTCTCACCTCCTTGGTTAAGTTTATTCCTAAGTATGTTATTATTTTTGGTGAGATTGTAAATGGGATTGTTTTCTTAATTTCTCTTTTTGGTGCTTAATTAGTGCATGAAAATGCAACAGATTTCTGTATATTGATTTTATATCCGGTGACCTTACTTAATTCATCATTTCTAGTAGTTTTTTGATGGAATCTTTAGGGTTTTCTACATAGAAGCATGTCATCTGCAGCTGGTGAGTTTTTCTTCTTCCTTACCAATTTGGATGTCTTTTACTTCTTGTCAGATGGCTGTGGCTAGGACTTCTAATACCATGTTGAATAAAAGTGATGAGAGTGGATATCCCTCTCTTGTTCCTGACTGTAGAGGGAAAGCTGTCAGTTTTTTCCCATTGAAGATGATGTTTACTGTGGATTTTTCATAATGGCCTTTATTATGTTGAGGTATATTCCCTCTAAACCTATTCTCTTGAGGGTTTTTGTCATGAATGGACATTGTACTTTGTCAACAGCTTTCTTTTTCTTCCTCTTTTTTTTTTTTTTTGCATCTATTGAAATGATTATATGGTTTTTGGTCTTTCTCTTGCTGATGTGATATATCACAGTGATTGATTTGGACATGCTTGCATCCCTGAAATAAATCCCACTTGATCATTGTGAATGTTGTGGTTTTTTTTAATGTTCTGTTGAATTTTTTTTCCTAATATTGAGAATTTTTGCATCTATGTTAATCAGAGATCCTAGTTCATCAGAGATATCTCAACAGAGATAGTTCTCTTTTTGGTGTCTTTCTCTGAGTATCAGGGTAATACTGCCCTCACAGAATGAATCTGGAAGCTTTCCTTCCTCTTACATATTTTGCAATACTTTGGAAAGAATAGGTATTAATTTTTCTTTCAATGTTTGGTAGAATTTACCTGTGAAGCCATCGGTCTTGACTTTTGTTTGTTGGGAGTTTTTATTTTTTATTAAGATTCAATTTCATTGCTCATAATTGGTCTTTTCAAATCTTGTATTTTTTCCTGAATCAATTTTTTGGGGGTTATATGTTTCTAGGATATTACCCATTTCTTCTAGATTATCCAAATGATTTTTCATAATATTCTCTTGTAATCCTTTGTGTTTCCATGGTGTTGGTGGTTAATTCTCTTTCATATCTGATTTTGTTTGACTCCTCTCTTGCTCTTTTTTTTTTGCTTTGTTTTTGTTTTTGATGAATCTGGCTAAAGATTTACCAGTTATCTTTACAAAAGACCTGCTCTGGTTTCATTGATCTGTTCTATTGTATTTTTCATTTCATTTTGTTTATTTCTGCTCCAATCTTTATTTTTTCCTTCCTTGTGACTTGGATTTTGCTCTACATTTTCTAGCTCCTTTTGATGTTTATTTGAGATTTTCTTTCTTTTTGAGGTTGGCCTATATTTCTATAAACTTTCCTCTTAGAACTGATTTTGCTACATCACAGATTTTGGACTATCGAGTTTTCATTTCCCTTGGTCTCCATGTATTTTTCAATTTCTTCTTTGATTTCTTGGTTGACCCATTCATTGTTTAGTAGTATGTTACTTAACCTCTATTTCTGTTCTTTGTAGATATTTTTTTGTAGTTGATTTCTAGTTTCATAGTGTTGTGGTCAGAAAAGATACATGGTATGACTGATCTTTTTGAATTTGTTGAGATTTGTTTTATAGCTTAACATGCAGTCTGTTCTGGAGAATGTTTCGTGTGCACTTGAACAGAATGCATATTCTGCTATTTTAGGATGGAATCTTTTGAAGATATCTGTTAGATCTGTCTGCTCCAATATGCCCTTCAAAGTCACTGTTGCTTTGTTGATTTTCTCTTTGGATGATCTATCCACTCATAAGTGGGGTGTTAAAGTCCCCTACTCTTAATGTATTACTATCACTTCCTTCATGTTTGTTTTGGCATGTTTAGGTATTTGGGTGCTTTCATGTTGGGTCCATAAATACTTTCATAAATCTTGTTGGATTGTTCCCTTTATGATTACATAGCATCCTTCTTTGTCTCTTGTTACAGTCTTTGTTTTAAAGTCCATTTGTCCAATATAAACTATCCCAGCTTTCTCTTCACTTCCATTTGCATGGTAAATGCTTCTCCCTCCCCTCACTTTCAATCGGCCTATGACTTTAGGTCTGAAATATCTCTTACAGGCAGCATATAGATGGGCCTTAGATTTTTATCCATCCTGTTACCCTGTATCAGGGTGACTGGAGCATGCAGTCCATTTACATTCAAAGCCATTATTGATGGGTGTATATTTATTGCCATTTTGTTACTTGGATTCCTTTCTATTTATTTATTTATTTTTACATATCTCTTACTGGCTTTGGATTTGTGGTTACTATTAGGTATTCATATAACATCACACATACAGAAGTCTATATTTAGTTGATGGTCACTTGTTTGAACCCATTCTAAAAACACTAAAATTTTACTCCTCGCCCCCTCTTATTTTAGGTATATGATATCATAGTTTACATCCTTTTGTTCTGTGAATCCCTTGACCACATCTTCTTGGTATACTTATTTTTATTGCTTTTGTGCTTCCTACTTTTCTTACTCCTACTTACAGTCTTTCCTTTCCACCCAAAGAGTTCCTTTAACACTTCTTGTGGTGCTGGTGTAGTGGTAATGAATTTTTTTAGCTTTTGTGTGTTTGGGAAACTTTTCTTCTTCTCTTCTGAATGTTAGCCTTGCTAGATAGAATATTCTTAGTTGAATGTTTTTCTTTCTTTCTTTTTTTTTTTCCAGCACTTTGAGTCTATCATGCCACTACCTTCTGGCCTATAAACTTTCTGCTGAATAATAAACTGATAGTGTTATGGGGCTTCTATTTATTTAACTGTTTTGTTGCTTTTAAATTCTCTCTTGATCATGACTTTTTGCCATTTTATTTACTATTTGTCTTGGGATAGACTTCCCTGGGTTGATTTTGTTGGGGACACTCTTTGCCCCATCCACTCTTCTGGATCTGGATTTCTGTTTCCTTTCCCAGATTCAGGAAGTTTTCAGTTATTATTTCTTCAAATCACACTTGTACTTTTGGGATCCCTATAATGCTAATATTACTACACTTAATGGAGTCCCTGAATTCCCTTAATATTTTTTCATTTGTTGTTATTATTATTTCTTCTGTTCAGCTTGATTTCTTTTCATTACTTTGTCCTCCAGATCATTGATCTGTTCTGGCTTCCTCTAGTCTACTACTTATTCTCTCTAGTGTATTTTTAATTTCAGTTATGAAATTCTTTATCTCTGATTCTTTTATGTTTTCTATCTCTTTATTGAGTGTTTCATTGAGACCCTCCACTCTTCTCTCAAATCCAGTGAGTATCTTTATGATCAGCACATTAAATTGTCCATCAGTCATATACTTACCTCTGTTTTGTCCTTTTCTTTTATTTCGGACCAATTCCTCTGTCTCCTCATTTTTCTAACTCTCTGAGTCTATTTCTATGTGTTAGGAAAGTCTACTATATCTTCTCTTGAAAGTAGTAGCCTTATACAGAAAGAGGTCCTGTAGTGTCCTGCTTTGTAAAGACCTCCTGTTCACCAGAACCTGGCACTTCAGAAGTGTCTCCTATGTGTGTTATGTGTACCATATTGTTGTGGCTGAGCTGTGTTTGCCTTAAGTCCAACAATCTGCAATCACTCTCTTTGCCTGTTGTAGGCAGTTTGGTCTCTCTCTTGTTAGTGGGCCAATATGGGTTGCCTTGAACTTGAGTACAGACTAGATGTTTGGCAGAGGCACAGTAGCACTGTGCATGGCACTTTCCCTATATTGTCCCTTGAGAAGCTTTTGTTAGTAGACCAGACCTGCAGTCAAACCAAATGTTAGCCACCAGCCCACTGCTGGGGCACACTCGGACTGTGGTTATCTTCCCCCACTCCCTGGGACAGGAGTCACTTGGGAGTGGTGCTGGTTCCTCTCAGGGCTCCATGCACACTGCCATGCTTGTGGCACAGCTTTGAATGGACACCTGCCAAGCATGTGTTGGAGGTGGCAGGTCCACAGAAGAATGAGCTGTTAGCTGGGTGAGCTGTTAGCAAGCTAACTGCTGAGTGTTCACACTATTCTGGTTCCCACAGATGTCCATGTAGCTAGGTGTGGAGGTGGAAGAGGAAAAGGGCCACTGCAACTCTTGTTCTTGGGGAAATTCCCAAAGACCCCTGCCCCTTGAACACATGCTCTGAGATTAATAAACATATCTGCCTCCTGTATACCCTATGCTTTTTTCAAACTGCTGCTCCTATGCTGTATCTCAGCCAGGCTGTTTGTCATGCTGTCTCTTTTAAGGGCAGAGACTCACTTTCCTGTCACTTCTAGCTGTCCTAGAGCCAAGCACACTCATTTTTAAAGTTCTAGTCTCAAGCCCCGCTGACTGTAAGAACTTGTGATATTAATCCCCTGTGATGTCAAAGCCAGATATTATCAGGATTAGTCTTTCTAGGACAAGTCTCCCTGTGCTTAGGGTGCCTGGTATGAGGTCTGCTCCTCTCCCGTCTTTATGCCTGCAGCCTCGCTCTCTCTTGCAGATGACCCCCAATGTCAGTTCTGTTCCCACCCACATCTCTGCTCTTCCTATACTTTTCATTGTGGCATCTTCTATACATTTAGGTGTGGAGAGTCTGTTCACCAATCTTTAGGTTATTTTCTGGGTTATTTACACTGTTTTAGGTGTTTTTTAGGCATACCTGTGGGACAGGGTGAGCCTAAAATCCTATTTGGCCATCTTTCCTGGAACCAAACATGACCATATCTGATAAAATAAAGTCTAGATAAAAATGTCAAATTATTTTTAAAAGGCTGTTCCATGATATAAAATAAAAATATTGCAGCAGATGAGATTCAAAGACCTTTCCAGTTTGAAATCTTTAATTGTATTTCTCATAAGGATACTTGGTTTAACATAGGGATCACAAGAGACAGGATAATTTATGGAGATATTTATTTTTGTTGTTCTCACTGTTGAAGAAGGGATCGAAGAAAGAAAGACAGTTTCCCCAAATTTGGCCTTGCCCTTTGTCTTTGAAGTCTAGGTGACTTTCTCGCCTAGGGACCTTGTGTTTCAGTTCAGGAGCTGTAGTGCACATGACAATGATTAGAACCCTAATTTGTTTGAGGTATATCCCCAGGATTTCCCAGATTCTGATAGCTTGTCATCTTTATTTTCCACCTTTCTCACAATGCTTACTTTAGGTCCTTAAATATACCTAAGTGTTACCTTGCACCAGGATGTTTGCACATGTGTTTTCTTCATCTGTAATGCCTTTTCATGGTTAGAGTCTTCCTCCATATGAGGCTGGAATCTTTGGCCACCCTTTCAAAAATAGGATTCCTGAACCCTCTCTACTACATTTTTCTTAGCTACTTGTGGCTTCTCTTGTAAAACTTGTCATCTGCCCAATTATTCTTCACTGGAATGTAAGGTCTATAATGCAAGGGATTATGTCCATCATTCTCAGTAATGTTTTCTCAGTGTCCAGCACAGTTCTTGGAGCACGGTAGAATTTCATGTATTTGACAAATAGTAATGCAAATGAATTAGTGGATGAATGGAACACTTGAGCAGAACTCTGCCAGGGCCTGGGCTATAGAATTTGAAAGTGGGTACTAAAGATGGAAAATTAGTGCTATTCAACAAGAATAGTGGCCATAAATTAAATCCAAAGAATAGAAGTATCAAGAAAATATGAAGCAGATTGGAGCTAGTTAGAAAAGCAACCTATATGATTAGAAACTGGGAACAGTTACTAAATAGGAAAACAGACTTTTCAGATAGCCCATCAAGCTACTGGGTTAGGTAAATACAAGTTGATAAAAATGGCATTTTATTTGAAGCAAATTTTGTTATTTAAAAGGCTAATGGCAATATGACACAAAAATCTAGAAAAATATAGTTAAAAATTACTATGATATATCCCCCAAAAAAAGAAACTAAAGAGAGAACAAAAGTTTTTCAGTGAAGAATTTTAAAGTGCTAAATGGAATGCCACTAAACGAATTATGGCTGCAATAACTAAAAACATGATTATGATAAGTAATGGAAATGTCATATGAGCTAATATGAAAAGTTTTTACGCAAGTAACAAGCTTGAGTAGAAATTAAAAGCTAATGGCTTCTTTCTTCTTTAGGTAAGAAGTCATTAACTTTTATGTTAATTTTGTAGTTCAAACATTGACAAAATCATTAAAGTATTTCATGACCATAGCACATAGGTCAGACCATTGACCTGATGGTATATGTTTTATTAAAATATAAGAAATAGTTGCCCAAGTTCAGGAAGAATGGATTAATAATGTGGACAGTATAATCTCCAAGAAAGGAGGACAAAGAAGGGGACAGGAGTCAGAGATGGAATGTCAGATATTGATTGGCATATAGGGATGAACACAGTGATTAATTGTTCGTCATAGGAGCAAATTCGGCTCTGAAAACAGACAAACCACAGGAAAATGGATCAAATAACTAACACAACTAAAATTCTTTGAGCTGGAAGACTGAATCCAGTTCACTCCCTGATTTTCAGCCACTTTCCTGTGTCATGGAGAAATAGAGAAGTAAACTCTAGCAATTTCTCACAAGGAGAATTATAATAATTCATGTACCCCTAGCTTCTGTGGGAGTCAATATCTCAATCAAAGTATAATTAAACTGTGTATAAGCTGTAATAACTTTGACAAGTGATGTGAGTCAAATACATCTACTCTAAGCTGGGAGAGATTGTTAATGTTTACCAGGTAAGGCTTTTCAAAAGTCATGTTACTGCCACATCTGATGAAAACATGGCATACATATATGTCTTCCAGCTCTAGGCAAAGTCAATTTCAAGGGCTAGTCATACCTTGAAAAAATGTTTTAAAGAAGATTTCATTAATTTTATTTTATTTTATTTTATTTAAGAACTGAATCTCCGAAGCCTAAAATTAATACAATGGGTTTCATAAAACTAAGAGAAGATGTGAGGTTGGATGCTTATTATAAGTCATTTACTCTAAATGGATAACTTGAATGGTTTTCCCAAATCTGTAATTTTTCAACAAATCTATATGCAGTGATGCTCCATTTATTGAGCACTTCCAGAAAACTGCTTCATACAGATGAATTTTCCAGATAACTGAAGCCTCAGAACTATTTTCTGATACAAAACATACCAAATTGCTCTGCCAGTAGAGGATGCTGAATTTAATCACTCCTTCTCTCCCTCAGAGAATGACTCAATACCATCATAACCTATTATCCTTGTAATGACCTGGGACTCTACTGAGGTGTGAAGGAATTAAAAAGATTTTTCTTTTATTGGGACAAAATGCTACCAAAATATTCTGCTTCTATAGTTTTAGCAGATATTAGAATTTCTTGGTCTTATTTATTTGGCATTTGTTTCTCTGCTCCTATGTCCTTGTTTCTAATTTGTTGACTTCCTACAACTGGAATTTTCCACTTTGAAAACGTTATCTCTTCTTTAAAGTGCTTTGGCTTTATGGTAACTTTAGCAATGGCATTCACCTCTTGAAGATAGTTGGTTTAACTTCATGTTGGTTGCTGGTTTCTAAATGGTGGAAGATGTGTGAAATCACACCTCTAAATTAGTCACAAGGGAATAAATTATTTTTTTACAGCGAGTAATTTAAAATTGTTTTAACATTGACTCATTTTTGAGAGACAGAGAAAGACAGAGCGTGAGTGAGGGGGCAGATAGAATCTGAAGTAGGCTTCAGGCTCTGAGCTGTCATCACAGAGCCTGACATGGGGGTTAAACTGACAGACCACAAGATCATGACCTAAGTCAAAGTTGGACGCTTAACTGACTGAACCATATTTGAAACTCAGCATAGAGAAATTTAACTCCAAGAATAAAAACACAACTATTTATGAGAGATCTACTGGGTTAGAATATTCCAGAGACAAATATAATCTCAAATTCCAGGCTATGAAGGCAAGTATAAGACTACAGCAGGTACTACTTATATACTCTTGCTCATTTACATTCTCTTTCTGCAAGGCTTTGCCTGTTATTCTGAATCTAGTATTGTATGTATCACATTATAATTGGGAGCACTAATATTCATGGTAATTTATACATGAATTATAAGTGTTAAAAACTGTAAAAAATTCTGTTAATTCTGAACAGATTAATCTGAACAATACATTTAATTTAAAAATCCATAATTAGGCTGTATAGTTTCTTTTAGGTAATTTTTGGTTCTTGTTTTTCTCACTTGTATAAGCTTGGCCTGGACTCTGTCCTCCACAGAACATGTGGAGAAAAGGAGCATAAATATTTTACTGCATGAGGCTTCCAAACGGTCTCCATAGATGAAAACCTCTGTTAGGAGAAATGTAGACTCTGTGAAGAAAAACAAATTCAATCAAACTTGAGCTAAGAACAATACCTTGGAGTTAGTCTGACGAATCATGCAACAGTGAGGGGATACAGCTTCTTTGATTTCTAGTTGACTCTTAAGATTCCATCCTTCTCTTATTCTATGTGTTTATTACAAAATTTATTACTTTCACTCTTTTCAACTTTATTGTAAAATAAAATTCTAAATATAAACTTCTCCCTTATATGCAATTCTTTATCAAAAGTGGAGAACTCTGAAAAGATTTCTTTAGGAGAAAGTGTGTTCAGGATGGTACTTTGAACTGCATCATTAATCTTCCCCAAATTTCTGTGAATTGAATAATAGGCAGGTGGGAACTGGGGCAAGGAAAAAGGTGTAATTTTCCTTTTTTTTCCATTTCCCTTTATCAACGTGCATGGTATCCAGAGAGTGAAATGATTAAACATCTTCACTTCTGTTTTTTTTTCCCCAAAAGGTATCAAATGGTCACTTTGGCTTGGACAAAACTGCTCAAAACATAGAAATAAAAACCAAATCCAAAGATATACCAGTACCTAAGTACGTTAGCTATCTAGAAAATCAGATATCTGGCAGAACACTAGTAGAGATGATAGTAGAGAAACATGTAGTATATAACAAAATCTTCTGACTTAAGCTAACACATTTTAATTGAGAGGAGACCTTAGTTTTTATTTTTTCAATTGATTAAATGTTTTATATATTAAGAATATAAATCTTTTTCTGTCATAAAAGGTTCTAATATTTTCTCCTGCATGTTATTTAATTTAACTTTTTTTAAATTATAGAAGTTTTATAGTCTTACTACCCAATTAAAGCTACCCATTTTTTAACTTGATGTTTTCTGCTTTGGGTATGATGGTCAGAATGGCTAATCCCTCACCAATATTATATAACTACTCCTCTAAATATACTCTTCTCCTTCTTTTATGGGCTTATATTTTTACATTTAATTTTAAATTTTATTTCAATACATAGTAGGACATAGGGATCCCACATTTCTCATATTTAGAACACTCCCCCACAAACACAAATATTTTTAGAGCATTTTACTTCCTCTTGGTTGGAGTCTTAAGATTAATTTTTGTAGAGTGAATTAGTAGGTTAAAGAGTTTGTGATAGATCAGTAATCTTTCTTTTAAAGTTAGGAAAATTTCCCCTATTTATTATTTATAATAAATTTATTTATTAAATTCCTAATATATGACCAGGAATTAAGCACTGAAGACAACTGGAATACAGAGCTGCGGTATCTACCCTCAAGCTCATGGTCAAGTTGGGGTGGGGTTGGAGGTCTGAATGTAAGCAGATACCTCCTGAGCACTGTACTAAAGGCCGTGCCACTAGGCTCTGCCTAAATGACCTTTCTAGCTGCAAGGGTTCCCAGAGTAGGTGACATTTGAGCTGTGTCTTGGAGGATAAATAGGGATTCACCAAGAAGACAGAAGCAGAGGGCATTTCGGGCTGACGGAACAGCAACTGGCAATATGCACATGAGAAGTATGCCAACACATTGAAAAGATTATGAGAAGTTTGCTACAATTCAAATAAATGTGCCAGGAAAGATCTCATGCTTGGAAAAATCAATCTTGTGGCTGTATAGAGGAAGTATGGGAAGAGAAGAGAAAGTTGAGGTTATTGGTTATTTTAATAGCTCAGGTGAAATGTGATTGTCTGAAATTAAGTCATAGCAATAGAAATGAGGAAGGAAATATAATAGAGAAGTACTTACAAAGTAGACTCTCAGCTTTTTTGTTTCTTAAACAGAGTAGTCATACAAAAGCCAGGATATAACTTAAAGGAGGCACAGCAAGTTGTGGGCGATGGCTTACCTCTGCAGATACTGAGTTTCATTGACCCAAAGACCATCCAACAACTGTTGGTTATTGATATATGAGATACAAAAGAGCTATCTGAGGTAAAAATCTTTGGAAGTCATGGATTTATAAATTGAGAATTATAAACTCAAATGTCTACAGGGTATGGATGAGTGAAGTAGATAATAATGAATGGAGGGGGGCACTGTCATAAGCTAGAGAGAGCATATATTCAATCTGAGAGGCAACTACTATTCAGCTCCAGTAGACTGTTGATTTGGGACTATGGGGTTGGTGCTGCCGGTTGTTTTTTTTTTTTTTTTTTTTTTAATCTTTTAAGAAAAACCAGAAACTTGAATTTTATCATAAGCTCTAACTAGCCTAAGATTTTTTAAAATCACTTTTTGAGCCAAAACAAATTACATGGCTGGTTACATCAAGTCTATGGACACTTCTGTTGTAGATGGAAATGCAAATTGCGAACATAAGTAAAACTCCTAGGGAAAAAAATGTAGTCTAAAGTGAGAAAGGAGAACCTCAGATTGCAACTCAAAAAACAGGAAGTTGGAGAGAGATCCTTGTACAGGTACCAAACAATGTGACTCCTATATTTTTAGTGGTGGGAGAGCAAAAGTAACATTTTATTTTGGGACAAATAGATGTGTGCCATGAGAAATTCAGGAGTATCAACTTCAGATAAGCCCTCAATTGTGGCAATCCTCCTACCTTTCATCAACTCATTACCATCCATTTTCCCATCATTTCAAGTCTCCCCCACTGCCTTCTGCCCCTCACCTCCAACCCCAAATATCCCCTCTTTAAGTTGGTGACTTTCTCCACTCATGTTTATATTGAAAATAGAAGTTATCAGAAACTTGCCATGCCCTTGTTACTAACACATGATCTTCTCTTCTGCTGCTCTCTGCTGGCATTCTCCATCCAGCTTCTCATGAGTCTTATACTCTCAAAGACTTGTCTCTGTGATCTATTCAGACACTCTGTCTTTTCCTAGATTTATATATGTTCAGGCCTCTTTCATTAACAAGACTGAGGAACAAAACAACCACTCACAGCCCCACAAGTTTGTCTGGCTTATTCTGTTATCTTCCCTTTTATAGTCCAATTTTCTGAAAGAACCGTATACATACCCTGTCTCCAGTTCCTGTCCTCCGCTCACTCCTTAGCCTATCTGATCTAGCTTATGTTTCAAAACTCTACCAGACTCTCTCCTGCTAAGGTCAGCAGCTACTAAACCTACTGAAGATTTCAGTCCTCACCTCTCTGTCCTCTTCATGTCATTTGATCCTGTGCCACTTAATTCTTGGTGACCCACGTTTCCCTGGGCTCTCCTGGGTTTCCTCCTACTCCTTCCTTAGATCACGTTCTCATTCTTCACTTCCCTTGGGAACCCTGCCTTTACTGGTTTAAATCTCACTATTAAATGCTCTTTGAGGGCAATAAAACTCTCCTTTGTAACAGTTTTCACTGTGAAATTGTATATTTGTCTGTGTGCTTTCCCCTGCTCATAAGCCCAAGAGAGGCAGGAAGCATGCTAGGCTTTCTCATCTCCATAATGCACTGTCTTTGGTTGAAGATCTGGCCCAAGTAACCAGCTAAAGATCTGGAGGCATAATAACTGTCTTTCTAGTAGATGAATGACTAACTGAAAATGAATGAGCTTAAAGCCTGAAACTGCAGAGAATAGAGCCTGCCTCACTTGCCTACATGAGGAAACAATTAGAAGACAGGTTTGTTTCAAGTTATTTTATATTTGGATAATTTTCATGTTAAATTTTTATTAAACATACACTAAACCTATATTTCAGGAATTTCTCTCAGCAGAGTTGTTCCAATCTAATTTTTCAATCATTAGTTTTTATTCTTCAGCCCACATTTGATATTTAATATAACTTCTAGGTAGCATGACATAAAAATGAATAAAACTTTCTCTGCTCTTAAAGGCATAATTTTTCCTCTTAATTTAATATCAAAACTTATATTAGAAGTAAACTTTAAACACTTATTTAAATAGCTACATATGCAGAGAGGGTAAGTATAAGAATGATGATCAAGAGATCAATTGATCAATGATCAAGAGAAAACTTAAAAAGCCATTTGAAACCATATAAAAAAACTTTTACTTCACCCAAAATACTTTTACATCATAAATATATCCATGTAAAGAGATTATATCTAGAGAGGTGTATAAAATATCTATATTTAGAGATTGATAAGAGTAAACACTTATAGTATGAGGAATGGACCAAATATTATTGCTTATGATCACCAGCTATGTTCATTCAATGATCAGCTTGAGCACTTGCCATTAGCCAAGGTGAAGTAGGCCAAGTCTTCAAGACCAACTGAATGTCAGGTTGAGCACTGAAGAGAAGAGATCAAAGGACATATAGGTCTTACATGTGTTGAATAGGGAGAATGAACAGAAACTATTTCTAGAAGTTTTCAAATTGGGCCACCAATATGTAACTAAATAAAAACATATTGAAGTAGTCCTATAGTAGTAATCAGGGAGTTCTTGCTTAAAAATATCACTTTGGTAGTAACTGATACACCAATGATGGGTGAAGGTCAGGATCAGTCAACAGTGTTGGAAATCATGGAGGGATCAAGCTGCATTATAGATGGAAAATGTCCTTTGGATTTTCTAATTAAATACATATGAGAGTATAGTATATGGATTTGGAGTTACAAAACAAATTTTTTCTGGAATTGAATATCAAATCCAGGCTGTATCAGGACAGCCTATGTACAAATCCCAGTTTTGTCATCTTTGATAGATATTAGGCAAATTAGTTTACCTCTCAAAGTCTCAAGAGTTTTTCATCTGTAAAGTAGAGATAACAATATATGCTTCCCAATATTTGGAAAAGAATTAAATAGGATGTTTAGTACAATGTCTTTCCACGTAGTAAGTGCCAACTACATAGCCTTGATGATGAGGAAGACACCCATCTCTGTTTATGGGAACATCAGGACAAATACAAAAGAAGGAAGGAGACTGAATCAGCAGAGGGAAGAGATTTGAAAGACCAAGTTGTCTAGATGGTGGGGTATACTATAGTATGTAATGAGTTTCCCATTACTAAAAGAAAGGATTAGACAATCCTTTGACAGGAAGTTGACAATGGGGCTTGAGGCATGAGCTGTAGGTTAACATTCTAGTATTATGATTATATTAGCTCCCCTAAGGAATAGGAGATAGATGTGTGGTATGTAATTTGGGGAAGAGGGAAAAAGAGACAACTTTCTTATAAGATGAATAGAAAATCTGACCTATTATCACAGCAGAAACCCCAAATGATCCCCAACTGGACAATAACAAATGCAGAGTGGCAGCATTTATACACAAACACTTCCCCATGCCATCGTTGCCCAGTCATTGATTATGAACAACTGCCTCATTTCTTTTACTGGGAGCTCAAATCTTAAGGAGAATAAAAAGAATGTCCTCTTGAGAAAAGGTTGGGAGCTCTGATTTATGGGAATGACAGTATATGCCATTTCCTTAAAAAGCTCAATTTTGAAAACAGCATTTGGTGAGTGATGAGTAGTGTTACTGAAGAATTCTTCAATTAAGAAAATAATTACCTATAGAAATGTTTTAAAGGCCAACTCCAAAATTATTTCACTTTACTCTTAATGTTTGAAGTCCACACAAGATGAAGTAATTACTAACGTAGCCATTTCTCAAGACTGTTATTATTGTTTTTAGAGCAGTGGTCATGAATGACTAGGGCCATTCCCATTTGGTATTGAGACAATACCTCTTTACTCTTGGGATGACTGGCTACAACTAACAGTGCAAATTCAGGCTATAAGTCTAAATGATATTCACAATCCTAGTCTATTACCAGCTCAAAAAAAGAGGGATTATAAATATTAAGGTAAGATTTAGCATGCCATTATTCCTTGGAGGAAAGCATTTCAATAAATCTTTCTAGTCTAGATCTTGGAAAGATAGATGATTCTTTGTGCAGTAATTCCTCAGAGGAAAAGCCTTGAAGGAACCCTATTTTTCTTTACAGTATATGAAACTTGAGCATATGAAATTATCTTTATACACACATCAGCTCTAAATTCTCCAGGGAAGGAACTCTTCCAACTATAAACACACTGAAGAGAACAGTTCTGGATCTGATTTCCTATCAGGCTAGTAGACTTATAAAATGGATTTATAGTTCAATCACAATACATCCTGAGTGCAACATTACATATATAGGTCTCCAAGGACAATACTCCATACATTCTGAATGTAAATAAAATCATGAGGATTTTAGTCTTCTAAAAGGGCCATCTTAAATCACAGCATATACCTTGAGTGGTACTATGAGAAGTGCATCAAAGTAACTCCTTATCCATGTAGGGATGAAGAGTAGAGACAGGTCCCTTTTATCTGGGCAAAGTAAATGAGGCTGTGTAGCAACATGTTAGCAACTTGGCATTCTTGGATTTAATAGTCCTTGTTTTACATATTTATGTGTGATATTGTTAGATGCCTGGCTGGAAATGTTTTATAATTCTATGGAGGCATAAATTGTACTTGAACATGTAGCAAGGTTAGAAAGTTTGGAGTAACTATTTTTTTAATAGTTTATTGTCAAATTGGTTTCCACATAACACCCAGTGCTCTTCCCCACAAGTGCCCTCCTCCATCACCACCACTTCCCATCCCCTTCCCACTCTGCCTTCAACCCTCGGTTCATTTTCAGTATTCAATAATCTCTCATGCTTTGTGTCCCTCTCTCTCCCGAACAAGTGGATGAGTCCAACTGATACCTCAGTATCCACATATGGCTTATTATTTTCTTGAACATATTTGCAATAATTGGAAAAAAAGTGTTATAAAGAACTTTTGCTGATTTATGATATCACGCCATGAAGTAAGAAAAAATATGGTTGAATTTGAAAAGGAGTTAAATTCATGCTCCCTGTTGATGGAAGTGTGATTGGGTCATGTTCTAAGTTTTATTCCCCAATTTTTAAAATGTAAAAATTTAGAGATGCTATTCCCCCATCAACCCTCTGTTTGTTCTCTGTATTTAAGAATCTCATGTGGTTTGCCTCCCTCTCTGTTTTTATCTTATTTTTCCTTCCCTTCCCTATGTTCATCTGTTCTGTTTCTCAAATTCCACAAGAGTGAAATCATATATTTGTCTCTCTTGCTTGACTTATTCTGCTTAGCATAATACATCCATATTGTTTCAAATAGCAAGATTTCATTCTTTTTTATTGCTGAGTAGTATTCCTTCACACACATACATATGGATATTCATTAATAAATATATGTATATTATCTTTATCCATTCATCAGTCGATGGACATTTGGTCTCTTGCCATAATTTGGCTATTGTTGAGAGTGCTGCTATTTTTGTATTCTTTGGATAAAAACCTAGTAGTGCAATTGCAGTTTGTAGGATAATTCTATTTTTAATTTTTTGAGGAACCTCTCTACTGTTTGACAGAGTAGCTCCACCAGTATGGATGGATTCCCACCAACAGTGTAAAAGTGTTCCCTGTATCTGCATCCTCATCAACATCTGTTATTTACAGGTGTGAGTTGGTATCTCATTGTAGTTCTGACTTGTATTTCTCTGCTGATGAGTGATGTTGAGCAACTTTTCATGTCTGTTAACCATATACATGTCTTCTTTGAAAAAGTGTTTATTAATGTCATCTTCTCATTTCTTCACTGGCTTATTTATTTTCTGGGTGAGTTGAGTTTAATAAGTTCTTTACAGATTTTGAGTAGTAACCCTTTATCAGATATGTCATTTGTGAGTATCTTCTCCCATTCTGTTGGTTGCCTCTTAGTTTTGTTGATTAATTTCGTTGCTGTGCAGAAGCTTTTTATCCTGATGAAGTTCCCTAGGTTCATTTTTGCTTTGTTTTCCTTGTCTCTGGAGACCTGTCTAGTAAGTTACTGCAGCTGAAGTCAAAGAGGTTGCTGCCTGTGTTATTCTCTAGGATTTTGATGGTTTCCTTGTCCTATGTGGAGGTCGTTCATACATTTTGAGTATAGGCCTTATTCTTTTTTTTTTGTAACTTTATTTACTTGTTTTTTAGAATATAACAATATTTTTTAACATATGCAATTATTTTCCATCATTTACAATACAGTAGTTACAGTGACACTCCAAATGGATAAGCAAAGTAAAAAATCAGAACCCCAACTTCTATTTCATGTATTAGACTTATATAGAAATTAGAAGGTTAAGTAACAACTAGTTAATCACATAATTTCACAGCTATCTGAAGTGGCAATCATTATATTGTAGCTTATCTATGATATATTCAAGATAAATGATACAATTTATTACTTGCCCATAAGTTAAATACCTTTCCTTAAGGTATTTACCATGGCGAGGGTGTGGAGAGACAGGCACCCTCCTACACTGTTGGTGGCAATGTAAACTGGTGCAGCCGCTCTGGAAAACAGTGTGGAGGTTCCTCAAAAACTATCAGTAGAACTCCCCTATGACCCAGCAGTAGCCCTGCTGGGGATCTACCCAAGGGATACAGAAGTGCTGATGCATAGGAGCACGTGTACCCCAATGTTCATAGCAGCAATGTCAACAATAGCCAAATCATGGAAAAAGCCTAAATGTCCATCACCTGATGAGTGAATCAAGAAGATGTGGTATATATACACAATGGAGTACTACATGGCAATGAGAAAGAATGAAATCTGGCCATTTGTAGGAAAGTGGATGGACTTTGAGGGTGTCATGCTAAGCGAAATAAGTCAGGCAGATAAGGACAGATACCATATGTTTTCCCTCATAGGTCTAACAGGAAACTTTCAGAATGATCTAGCTTCAAGAAAAGGTAGCTACTTTTTTGCATGGACCTCAAGTATATTGTAGTATAGGCCTTATTCTTAAGGTAATAAGGAATCACTGAAGTTTTTACATCAAATCAGAAGGTACTTTGACAGGAAAAAAATCATCATACTTTCTATATTATAAAATGGTAATTCTTTATCAACTAGCATCAATATTGGTTTTGTAAAAAAACATTTTGTTGGGAATTGATTTTCAGGATGATTTTATACAATTACTAGTTAATTTTATTGACAGAAATGGGGAAATGTTTTCAGTATTTTGTCTTTGTAAGGTAACATTTAAGATGATCCTATAAAAGGAGATTTTTGATAATGTTTATGTCCTCCAGATAAACATTTTAAAAGATCAAATCAACATTGAAAAAATGGCCTGAGGACTATCTGAAAGACAGACATGAGATTATATTCCTTACCCTCAAATTCCTTTCCACATGCCCTTACCTGTTTTGTATTGTTTTTTGGAGAAGCTATTAACCCTTTGTATTTTTGAGATATTCTTGTTTTCTTTTCTTCTTTTTCTTCTTTTTTTTGAGAGACAGAGCAGGTGGGTGAGGGGCACAGAGAGAGGGAGAGAGAATCCCAAGCAGGCTCCACACAGTCAGCATGGAGGTTGATGCAGGGCTAGAAATCTGAAACCATGAGATCATGGTTTCCTGTCTCTCATTTAGGTCTTGCATCCATTTTGAATTTATTTTTGTATATAGTGTAATAAAATGGTCCAGGTTCATTCTTCTGAATGTCACTGTCCAGTTTTCCCATTACTATTTGAGGAAAAGATCATATTTTTCCAATGAATATTGTTTCCCATTTTGTCAAAGATCAGTTGGCCATACATTTGTGGTTCCATTTCTGTGTTCTCTATTTTGTTCCATTGATCTATGTGTCTGTCTTTGTGACAGTACCATACTGTTTTGATGATTGCAGCTTTGTAATACAGTTTAAAGCCTGGAATTGTGATGCCTCCAGCTTTGATTCTTTTTTAACATTACTTTGGCCATTTGGGGCTCCATAAAAATTTTAAAATTGTTTTTCCTAGTTCTGTGAAGAATGCTGGTGTTATGATAGGGATTGCATTGAATGTGAAGATTGCATTGGACATTTTAATAATACTCTTCCAATCCATGAGCATGAAACGTTTTTCATTTCTTTGTGTCTTCTTCAGTTTCTTTCATAAGCTTCCATAGTTTTCTGTGAACAGATCTCTTACCTCTTTGTTTAGATTTATTCCTAGGTTTCTTATGGTGTTTTGTGTAATTGTAAATGGGATGAATTCATTGATTTCTCTTTTTGCTGCTTCATTATTGGTGTATAGAAATGCAACCAATTTATTATACTGAAATTAAATTCTACAACCTTGTTGAATTCATCTATCAATTCTAGCAGTTTTTTGGTGGAGTCTTTTGGGTTTTTCATGTAGAGTATCATGTCCTCTGATGAGTGAAGGTTTGACGACTTATTTGCCAATTTGTATGCCTTTTATTTCTTTTTGTTGTCTCGTTGCTGAGACTAGGACTTCAAGTAGTATGTTGAGCAACAGTGGTGAGAGTGGACATCACTGTGCTCTTCCTAATCTCAGGGGGAAAGCTCTGTTTTTCTTCATTGAGGATGATAATGGCTGTAGGCCTTTCATTTATGGTCTTTATGATGTTGATGAATGTTCCTTTTATATACTTTATTGGGGAGGGTTTATCAAGAAAGGGTGCTGTATTTTTTCAGATGCTTTATCTGCATCTATTGAGAGGATCATATGGTTCTTATCCTTTCTTTCATTAATGTGATGTATCACACTGATTGACTTGCAAATATTGAACCAGCCCTGCAGCCCAGGAATAAATCCCACTTGATCATGGTGAATAATTCTTTTAATGTACTATTGAATTTGATTTGCTAGTATCTTGTAGAGAATTTTTGCATCCATGTGCATCAGGGACATTGGCCTGTAATTCTCCTTTTTACTGGAGCCTTTGTCTTGTTTTGGAATCAAGGTAATGCTGGCTTCATAGAATAAATTTGGAAGATTTCTTTCCATTTCGATTTTTTAAACAGTTTGGGAAGAATTGGTATTAAAACTTTCTTAAATGTTTGGTAGAATTCCCCTGGGAAGCCATCTGGCCCAGGACTCTTGTTTGTTGGGAAATTTTTGATAACTGATTCAATATCTTTGCAGATTATGGGCCTGTTCAAACTTTCTATTTCTTCTTGTTTCAGTTTTGGTAGAGTGTGAATTTCTGGGATTTTGTCTATTTCTTCCAGATTGCTGTTTCTTGGCATATAATATCTTTATATCTTTAAAGTCCAATACATGCCTAGTACATACAACAAAAGAATAATAAATGTTTAAGCAATTATTGTAAAACAGTTCACATATTGCTTTTTGGGAGGCAGCACAGCTCAAAAGGTAGTAAGGTAAGAAGTCTGGAAAAACTATAGAATATAAATGACTTGAGTCATTTACAAGCTACTGAGCAGCTGAAAACATATATTCTTTATAAAATGGAAATAACAATCCTTCATAATGTATTAGTAGAGATAACTAATAAGAATAATTAAATGTAAAGAGGACATCCAGATGGCCCACAGGCACATGAAACGATGCTCAACATCATTCATCATCAGGGAAACACAAATCAAAACCACACTGAGATACCACCTCACACCAGTCAGAGTGGCTAAAATGAACAAATCAAGAGACTATAGATGCTGGCGAGGGTGTGGAGAGATGGGCACCCTCTTACACTGTTGGTGGGAATGTAGACTGGTGCAGCCACTCTGGAAAACAGTGTGGAGGTTGGCAATAGATGTAGCATTGGATTGTTTTATTTAATCCAACATTTTGTTCAACAAGCATACTGATTGGAGTATTTCAGCTTTAGGAACATTACATTCTTGTTGCAGTTAACATAGCTGTCACTTGGAGATCTCATATACTGGTGCACTAGCCTGATCATACCAGGAAAAAATAAATACATTGCTTATTAAAAAAAAAAAATCAAACATGTTTTAGGCTGGCTGTCAGACTGCCAATTTAAAAAAAGAAGTTGTCTTTATTTTTTTTTTTACGTATAGTTGACATACAATGTTACAATAGTGTCGGGTGTACAACTCAGTGATTTTTGTGCTAAGTTCATCACAAGTATAATTACCATCTCTCTCATTACATCACTATTACAATATCACTGTATTCCTTGTGCTGTGCCTTTTATTCTTGTGACTTACCCAAACCATCACTGAAATCCTGTTGTGGCAAAGCTCTCCCCTCTGCCAACCATCAGTTCTCTGTATTTATAAGTCTGCTTCTGGTTTTTTGTTTTTACTTATTCATTTGGTTTTTGTTTGTTTGTTTGATTCTACTTATGAATGGAATCATACACTATGTGTCTTTCTCAGTCTGACTTATTTCATCTGTCATAATAGCCTCTAGATCCACCCATGTTGTTGCAAATGGCACGTCTCATACTTTTATATGGCATGTGTAGTATTTCATTGTGGGGAGATGCCACATCTTCCTCATATAGTCATCTATTCATGAACACTTAGTTTGCTTCTATATCTTGTCCACTGTAAATAGCACTGCAATAAATATGAGAATGTATTTTTTTGAATTAGTGTTTTTATTTTTGGGGGGCAAATACCCACTAGTGGAATTACTGAGTTATGAGTTACATGGTAATTCTATTTTACATTTTTTGAGAAATGCCCATACGGTTTTCCACAGTGGCTGTATCAACTTACATTTCCACCAGCAGTGCATGAACATTCCTTTTTCTCCACATCCATACCAAGTTTTGTTTCATGTCTTTTTTATTTTAGCTGTGATGACAGGAGTGAGGTGATATGTCATTGTAGTTTTGATTTGCATTTTCCTGATGGTGAGTGATGCTGAGTATCTTTTCATGTGTTTGTTGGCCATCTGGATGTTGTTTTTAGAAAAATGTCTATTAAGGTCCTCTGTCCATTTTTAAAACAGAGTGTTTGTTTTTCTTGGATGTTGAGTTGTATAAGTTTTCTATATTTTGGATACTAACCCCTTATCAGATCTGTCATTTGCAAATATCTTCTACCATTCGGTAGGTTGCCTTTTTGTTTTGGTGATGGTTTCCTTTGCTGTACAAAAGCTGTTTGTTTTGATGTAGCTTCAATAGTGTATTTTTGTTTTTCTTTCCCTTGCCTTAGGAAACATATCTAGAAAAATGCTGCTACAACAGATGTCAAAGAAATTACTGCCTCTGTTCTCTTCTAGGGGTTTTATGGTTTTGAGTCCAACATTTAGGTCTTTAATCCATTTTGAGAGTTTTTTGTGTATGATGTGAGGAAGTTGTCCATTTCATTCTAAGTAGCTATCTCGCTTTTTCTAGCAGCGTTTATTGAAAAGATTCTTTTCCCCACTGTGTACTCTTGCATCCTTTGCTATAGGTTAATTGACCATATAATTGTGGCTTTATTTCTGGAAACTGTTCTAGTGATCTTATGTGTCTATTTTTGTGCCAGTACCATAGTGTTTTTGTTGCTTTAGCTTTGTAGTATATCTTGAAATCTGGTATGTAGTACCTCTTAGTTTGTTCTTTTTTAAGACTAAAAAAGAGTCTGATGTGGCTCTACACAAATTTTAGTATTATTCTTGTTTTGTGAAAAATTCTGTTAGTATTTTGATAGGGATTGCATTAGAACAGTAGATTGTTTGTACCTTTTAACACCATTAATTCTTCCAACTCATGACCATGATACGTCTTTACATTTGTCTGTGTCATCTTCAGGTTCCTCAATCAGTGTTATATAGTTTTTGGAGTACAGAGCTTTCACCTCTTTGATTACGTTTATACCTAGGTATTTTATTCTTTTTGGTGCAGTTGTAAATGGTGTCATTTTTTAAATTCCCTTTAGTTATTAGTGTATACATACATTATACAATTTCTAGGCATTAATTATATAGTGTATACATACATGATACACTATAGTATATATGTATGTGTAGTGTATTATAGTATATACATAAATTATACAATTTCTAGGTATTAATTTTATATCCTGACACTTAACTGAATTCATTTATTTTTCTAGTAGTATTTTGGTAATGTCTTTAGGATGTTCTAGTTTTAGTATCATGTCTGCAAATAGTGATAGTTTAACTTCTTTACCAATATGGATGCCTCTTACTTGTCTAGTTGGTGTGGCTAGGGCTTCAAGTACTACATAGAATAAAAGTGGTAAGAGTAGACATCCTTATCTTGTTCCTGATCTTAGAGGGGAAGCTTTCAGCTTTTCACCATTGAGTATAATGTTAGCTTTGGGTTTTTCTGTATATGGCCTTCATTGCTTGGGGTATGTTCATTTTAACCCACTTTGTTGAGAATTCTTATCACGAATGTTAGTTGAATCTTGTGAAATACTTTTTTTTAATTAAAAAAGAATTTTTAATGCTTATTTATTTTTGAAGGAGAGAGAGACCAAGCATGAGCAAGGGAGGGGCAGAGAGAGAGAGGGAGACACAGACTTCAAAGCAGGCTCCAGGCTCTGAGCTGTCAGCACAGAGCTCAATGCGGGGGCTCAAACTCTCAAACTGTGAGATTATGACCTGACTGGAAGTCAGATGTTCAACCAACTGACCCACTGTGATGCCCCTCAAATTCTTTTTTTCCATCTGTTGAGATGATCATATGGTTTTATCATTTTGTTGTTGTGGGATATGATGTTGATTGACTTATTAATACTGAATCACTCTTACATCCTCAGAATAAATCCCATCTGATAGTGGTGAATAATCTTTTTAATGTATCATTATATGCAATTTGCTGAAATTTTGTTGAGGATTTTTGTATCTATGTTCATCAGGGATATTGGTCTGTAGTTTGCTTTCTTTTTTGCATTTTTCCTTTTGGGTTATCTTTTTCTGAATTTAGCAACATGGTAATTCTAGTCTTGTAGAATGTATTGGGAAGCTTTTCTTCCTCCTTTTGTTCTTTTTTTTTTGGAAAGTCTGAATAGAAAAGGTAGTAAGTCTTCTTTAAATGTCTGGTAGAATCCACCTGTGACTCCATCTGGCCCTGAATTTTTATTTCTTGGTAGTTTTTTTTTTTACTATCAATTCCATTTTGTTACTTATAATCAGTCTGCTCAGATTTTCTATTTCTTCCTGGTTCACTTTTGGAAGATTGTATATTTCTGGAAATTTACCCATTTCTTCTAGGATGTCCAGTTTGTTGTGTATAATTTTTATAGTATTATACTCCTTTGTAGTTCTGTGGTATCAGTTGTAACTTCTCTGTCATTTCTGATTTTATTCATTTGGATTCTTTGTCTTTATTTTTTTCTTGATAAGTCTGGCTAAGGGTTTTTCAATTTTGTTTAAAAGAACCAGCTCTTGGTTTCATAGATTTTTTTTCTCTTTAATTATTTTTATTTTTAGTTTCTTGTCATTTATTGCTGCACTGATAATTGTTATTATTTCCTTTCTTCTACTTACCTTGGCTCTGTTTGCTTTTATTTTTCTAGTTACTTTAGGTGTAAGTTTAGATTATTCACTTGAGCTTTTTCTTATTTCTTCAGATAGGACTATATCATCACACTCTTCCCTTTTAGAACTGCTTTTGCTGTGTCCCAAAGATTTTGGACCATTGTGTTTTCATGTTCATTTGTCTCTATGTACTTTTTTAGAAATTTTTTTGGATCATTCCATTGACCCACTGGTTGTTAAGTGGTATGTTGTTTATCCACATATCTGTGTTTTTTCCAGGTTTTTCTTGTGATTGCTAGCTTCATACTGTTGTAATTGGAAATGGTATGATTTCAATCTTCTTAAATTTACCAGGACTTGTTTTATAGCTGATATGTAGTCTACTCTGGAGAATGTTCTATGTGCACTTGAAACGTGTATTTTATTGTTTATAAATGAAATGTTCTGTATATATTTATTGTCCTGTATATATTCGGTCCACTGTGTCAATCAAAGTCTTTAAATCCTTATTGATACCCTAAGTGGATGATACATCCATTAATATAAGTGAAGTGTAAAGTCCCTTACCATTAGTATGTTGCCATCACTCGTTTTCCTTATGTTCATTAATATTTGCCTTATGTATTTAGGTGTTCCAGTGTTGGGTCTATAGATGTTTATAATTGTTACAACCTATTGTTGGATTAATTTATCATTATGTAGTTTCCTTCTTTATCTCTTGTTACAGTCTTTGTTTTAAAGTGTATTTTGTCTGCTGTAAGACTGCTACCTCAGCATTTTTCCCCCATTTCCATTTGCATGGTGAATGTTTCTTCATCCCTTTACTTTACTTCCAGTCTGGATGTGTCTTTAGGTCTGAGGAGTCTAATGTAAGCAGCATATAGATAGATATATTTTTTTAAATTTATTTAATACATCACACCACTGTATGTCTCTTTATGGAGTGTAGAGTATATTTACATTCAATGTCATCAATAAAGACTAACAACAATAGGTATGTACTCCCTGCCACTTTAAATTTACTTTCTCCTTGTTTTTCTAATTTTTCTTTGTTTCTTCTCTTAATCTCTTTGTGATTGTGGAGTTTCTCTAGTGTTATGTTTCATTTTCTTTCTGTTAATTTTTTTGTGAGTCTATCAAAAATTTTGTAAATTTTTTGGGTTTGTGATGACCATCCAATTCATATATAACATCCTAAGTAAATAAGTAAACAGGAGTCTATATTAATTTAATGGTCTTTTAAGTTCAAAATTACTCTTTAAAAAAAGAAAATACTTTCCTTTTCCAACAGTTTCTTCCCTTTTTACTTTCCTCTCTGTTTTATCCCTATAGTCTATATTGTCATAATTTACATATTTTTATTTATAATTTTCATATGTATATGGTCATATCTTTTCCATTTACAAAAGTCTCTTTATTAGTTTATTATTTCTCCTATGCTGTTTTTGTGATGATAAACTCCTTTATCTTTTGTCTGTCTGGGAAATGCTTTGTTCTTCAAATCCAAATGGCTACCTTGCCAGATGGAGTATTACTGGTTGTAGATATTTTACTTTCAGCACTCTGAATATATCTTGCCACTCCCTAATGGACTGAAAACATCCTGCTAAAAAATCAGCTGATAACCTTTGAAGTTTTATTTTGTAAGCAACTTTTTGTTTTTCTTGCTGATTTGAAGATTCTCTTTCTATCTTTACCCTTTGACATTTTAATTATGTGTGATGGTGTGGACCTCCTTGAGTCCATCGTGTTTGGGACTCTATGCTCTTGGACTTGAATGTCTGTCTGTATTCTTCTTAAGGGAAGTTTTCCGTTGTTATTCATTCAAATAAATTTTCGATACCTTTCTCTCTCTTTTTCTTTTGGGACACCAAT
>NC_043704.1:109232230-109293310 GCF_006229205.1 Suricata suricatta
ATGACTAGCTAGAGTGTGTGGCTGTATATGCTAGTTACTCTTTTTTAAACTGTGGCTTTTACAGAAAGAAGAAAAGAGAATAATAATGCTAAAATAAAAGAAAGAATTAAAAAAAGAAAAAAAAAGACCACAAAAGAACAAAAATAAAAACAAAGACAAATTTAAATAATTTAAATAAAATTCACAAGCTTTTTAAAAAATTTAACACATAATAAAGCGGCTTATTCTTTGTGCTCTAGCACCACAGGAACTGCCATAGGCTTGTAGACCCTGGGCTCACTGAGGTCACAAACTAGCTGTGATGAACCAGACCAGCTGCCCATTTTGGTGTCCAAACTCTGCTTTGGCTTAGGCTTCTAAGGTTGAGTGGATACACAAACCATGTCATTCTCCAGTCGTTCTGACTGGGATAGTGTTCCAGTAGCTCCATATCCATTTGGTGGACTTGTAGTGTTGTCTTATTTATATGCTAATTGCTCTTTTAAACCACAGCTTAATTGCTGTGCCGAAGGACAGAGGGATCTGTTCCTGGTCTTTTCAGTGCTGTCCCTCCCCACTGCAATGCATAGAGTTGAGGGTGGTTATGTGTCTGTCTCTCTTGGTGTTCTATAAATGGTTGTTCAGAAACTGTTCAGGCAGCTTGCAGTTTTTCAGGGGGATATGGTCTACTAATAGGTGGAATTTAGTGTATTCCATAAAGAAGGTTAGGTCTGGGTCTTTCTTTGTCACAGTCTTGGATCACACAAAATTGTAAAACTGAAGTCTTTTTTTTTTCCCCCCTATCAGAGCTTCATTGTTATGGTTTTTAGAGTTGGAAAAAGGGTGGAAAGAAAGCTAATGTTAATTGGTTATCCACATGTGCCAAGTATCCTTCATATTTTATTTAAACATTGCAACAGTCCTGCAACTCAGGAATTACCTTCAGTTCACTGAGATTTAGGCCGATTGAATATCTGACCATGAGTCACTCCATCTGACAAGTGATGGATTTGGTCTCAGGTGTAGACTCTGATTTCCAAGTCCAAACACATTCCACCCCCAACCAATCACCAGCTCTACGTTGCCAGTGCAGCAATTTGTTAGAGAATGGCTTTTTGAAAAATTACTAAAAACCTCATTTTACTTGATATTTAGACTATTTTCTTAGCTTCTAACTCATCTCAATTTCTCTCTCCATCCAATTGCTCTGTTCTCAGGTTGGGGTCTCATCATCTCTTACCTGGATTGTTGCAACACCATTGTAACTTGTCTTCTTGAGTCTAGTTTTGTGCACTCCAACATATTATCCATGTTAAAATGTTAAATGCAAAGTCCTGGCTATTAATCCCTATCAAAAGCTTTCCGTGGCCCCTCATCACCAGTGAAATGAAGTCAGAATTCCTCAGTGAATATTCATTTCACAATCTAGCCCCTGACTTACATATTAATTTATCAACGTGATTTCTTATACTGTTTGTTCCAGGAATACAGAATTTTCCTAAATCCATGTTCTTTTTCCATGCCTCCCAGGGTGTTCGTGTTTCCCCCAATTCCTCCTATCTCACCTGGGGAATGTTTATTTACCTTTAAACTTTCTGCTCAAAAATTTTCCTTCCAATGAAGACTTCCCTGTCCTTTTTGAATTATTTTATGTCAAAATCATCATTTCTATTTGTAAGAGCAATATTGTGCTGAAGTTACCTCTTAGGAGGCAAAATCCAAACAGATTTTGAGCTCTTTTGCAAGAGGGGACTGTGTCTAGATGCTCAAATTACTTATAAGCAAATCTATTAAAACCTTTAGAGACCATTCCGTTTCTCAAGCAAATACCTTCTCAATCCAGTATTGGAATGCTACACAAATTCCACCAATAATAATCAAACACATGACGCTCACACTTCTCCTGTTGTAAAGGAAAAAACAATGAGTTTGGGGAGCAAAAAACATTTAGAATTGAATGAACAAACCCCAAAATTTTACAAAAGTAATAGTGTCTCTTTTTGAGCATTTAGATCTCTTGCAACACAAGTTTTCTTATCTTTATTGACCTTATAGCAATATTGACAAACAAAGAGATGTAAATAGCAAAATGGAAAGGAAAGAAGCACGCAACGTGCATAAGCACTAGATAAGCACTAGACAGGATAATTATTCTATAATTGAAAAAATAATTATAGGCACAATTAAAGAATCATTAATTCATTTCTTCAATAGAAAATTGGATTGCCTACAGCTTTCTAAGCACATATAAAAATTGTGTGAAAACTGGGTCACTGGGGTGGCTCAGTTGGTTAAGCTTCCGACTTCAGCTCAGGTCATGATCTTGCATTCTGGTCTGTAAATTTGAGCCCTGTGTCGGACTCTGTGCTGACAGCTCAAAGCCTGATACCTGCTTCAGATTCTGAGTCTCTCTCTCTCTCTCTCCTTCTGCTTCTCCCCTGCTCGCTCTCTGTCTCTGGCTCTCTCTCAAAAATTAAAAAAAAATTGTTAATTGTGTGAGAACTAACACTTGGTTCTATATGACATTGTCCTGCCCAAAGGTGCCCCCAGAGAACCCTCTGACCACCAATGCCTCCTAACTAGTTTTCATATCTGTAACCTCAAGGCTGTGCTAATACAGGAGCCACTCGCTACATTTGGCTATTTAAATGTAAATTTAAATTAGTTAAAATATAAAAATTTTTAAAATTAAGTTTCTCTGTCACACTAATCACACTGAAGTGCTCAACAGTCACATGTGGCTACTGTATTGAATGGCACAGATGTGAAACGTTTCCGTCATTGAAGAAACATCTATGGGAATGCTCTGTATGCATTTCTATTTGCCCTGGACTTCCCCACTAAGCTAAGCTTATTCATGAATAATTTTATGATAGCATTTTTTTTGCTTAAAAACTTCTGATAGGCTTTCTTACTGCCATTGAAACAATGCTTCCCCAAATTTAATGTACATTTATATAATTTGGAGATACTGTTAAAATGCAGTCTGATTCAGTAGGGCTGAGGTGAGCCCAAGATTCTGCATTTTAATTCTCAACTCCTGGATGATGCCAATTGTGTTCCTTTGTCAGCCTGCATTTCAAAGTTCTCCATTCTCTCACCAGCCCTACCTGATGTTCATGTCTCTGCTCCAGCAGCAGTAGTGCCTACTGATTACTTTATTCGCTCATGCTCTCTTACTACGTTCATCCAGTTCCTTCATCTTCAGGAAGGCTCTCCCCAGTGGGTCAGGCTTGCTCCATCACCTCTCTATGGATGGCTGTCAAATGTCTGTGTGCACAGGGGTCACCTCAAGGGGGCTTGATAACTACTCAAACACTACTGCAGAAGATTCCAGTCATTAGGTTTGAGATGGGCCCAAGGACCACTTATTAATGGGCTGCAGATGATTCTATTAACAGCATTTCCCTAACCAAACTGAGAAATGTTGTCTTAGTATATTTATCTGTATAAACATACTTTAAAAAAACCTTACACATGGGGGCACTTGGGTGGCTCATTTAGTTGAGTTTCTGACTGAATTCAGCTTGGGTCATGGTCTCATGGCTCATGAATTCAAGCCCCACATTGGGCTCACTGTTGTCATCACAGAGCCCACTTGAGATCCTCTGTCCCTCTCTCTCTCTCTGCTCCTCCTTTGCTCATGCATTCTCTGTTAAAAATAAAAATAACGTTAAAAAGTTTAAAAAAACTTAAGCATAATCTTACACTGATGTACAACTACTGATGGTGTTTTTGACTCTATTTATGTCTAAAGCTGTGGACTTCAACACTGGTCACTCATTGGATCCCTGTGGGAGATTTTTAAAATCCTCATGCAGAAATACTCTCCTCAAAATTCTGATTTAATTGGTAAAAGGGTACGCATTCTTTTATTTTCAAAGCTCTGTATTAGTTTCCTGGGGCTGTTGTAACAAAGTACCACAAATTGGGTGATTTAAGACAGAAATTCATTCTCTCACAGTTCTGGAGTTTAGAAGTCCTAAATGAAGGTGTGGGCAAAGCTGTGCTTCCTCTGAAGGCTCTAAGAATCTGTTGCATGCTTTTTTCCTAGTGTCTGCTAGTTGATGGCATTCCTTGGTTTATAGCTGCATCACTCTACTTTCTGCCCTTTTCCTACAGTGTCTTATCTTCTTCCATGTGGAGACTGTTGCCAAATAAAGGTCACATTCACAGGCATCTGGGGTTAGAACTTCTACATTTCTTTTTATGGGACACAATTCAACCTGTAAACTCACATGCAGCCAGGATTCAGGAATTATGGGTCTAGACTCCATGGTTCTGAAACTTGAGCATACACCAGAATCACCTGGAGAGCTTCGCTTGGTAATACAAGGATTGATCAATCCAATCCCAACATTTAGTGGGGCCAGGTTGGGCCCAATAGTTAGCTCTTTTTGAACAAGTGTGAAAACTACTGGTGTATGAGAAAAGGAAGTGAAATCGATTTCTATCTGTCCTGTCCTTAGAGAAGCATAATAGATATCACCTGGGAGCTTAGGAGAACTGAAGAATTTTGAGCCCACCCCAGTCTACTGAATCAGAGACTGCATTTTAACAAGATTCCCAAGTAATTTGATTGTCCATTAAATTGCTACAAACACTGTTGTATATATTCAAAATAAAATTATTCTTAAATGGCTGGCTAAATTAGCAAGGGACAGATAAATAAATAAATGAATGAATAATGAAGCGAGTCGAGTCCCCAGTGACCTATCTGCAAGGAGACAGAAAATAGGCCTTATAAATCTATTGACCAGGAAGTTGTCTTAGCAACTGTGAAGAGAATGGTTTGTCACCATAGTGGCTACAAGGAATCTGCCTCTTGGTTGAGCAATTGAGTGTTCTCTGCTTATTTGGCCTTTGTCAGGCTTTAACCAAGAAGTTCCATACTCCTCCTCCCCAGTGACCTCATATTAGCATTTTGTGGCTTCACTATCAGTGCTTTGTTATTTGTGCCAAAGTCTGAAATAGGAGGTTGGCTGGAAATCAGAGAAACGCAGCACAGTGTAGATTTAGTGATGGACTGGCTCTAGGCCAAAAGGGTAGCAGGTAAGTTTCAGAGTTTCAGCAGAAAAATAAAGAAAGGCTTTTAGAAAGCTTAGAGCCAAGTCACAACATGCCATATATGATTTTCTTTTGGCAGATATACTGTAAAATAAGAGTAGACCAAATTCCCCAGGTAATAGTAATTGACCTATAAATGTCATTATTGATAGATTGTGTTTCTGGAAACATTGTTCTAGAGCTAAAGTGCTCATGTGAACTCAGAAAGGAATTTAGAATCAGGTTTTGAAAATCTTTCTTTTTTCTCTCTGCACTACTGATTTCCATTTTCCTCTTTGAGAGTTGAACTGTTTTTTTTCTTTTTTCCTAAGCAAGTCATGTACCCGAGCAATTACAGTCACCTTCTAGAAGGGCAAAGTTTTCTTGGAAAAAGTTGTTTTTGGAAAGGCCACTGGCTGTCATTTCTTCACAGAGCCATTTCATAGCTGCATTGACTCATTTGGTGGAGCAATAGAGTTAAAATAAGATTTGCTTTTTTAATCAGCAATTTGAGGAAGATTTGATTTTTAATAAAATGGGAATTGTTGGGAGAGGCACTGATTACAGAGACCAGTGTTGCTCATAGACTGCATCATGCTATGTGGCTTAAGGAGTTTTCCTTTAATCTTCTGTTGCCTCATCTGCCTCTTCTGTAAAATTGGATTAACAAAATTATTAGTCTTTCTTCCAGATGTATATTAGATTTCAATAGAGCACATGTCTAGCAATGAAAAAGATTCTCCCATGTCTTTAGCCATGTAATACAGATACATTTCTATAATCACCATTTAATTTAAAATTTACTTCTGATATGAGCTTATAAAATCAGTTTCTGTGTCCTAAATGCTCAAGGCAAATGGAATTTTTGAAACCAGCCAGTTAGACACATTAGTAGTTTTAGAATAAAGAACAAAATCAGAAGTCTGGGTGGCTCAGTTGGTTAAGCATCTAACTTTGGCTCAGGTCATGATCTCATGGTTCATGGGTTCAAGCCCTGTGTTGGGCTCTGAGCTGTCAGCTCAGCCTGTTTAGGACTCTGTGTCTCCCTCTGTCTGTGCCCCTCCCCCGCTCACACTCTGTCTTCCTCTCAAAAGTGGATAAACATGACAAAACATTTAAAGAACAAAGTGAAATGTAGCTATCTCTTGATGTATGCACAATGAGAAATATTCCTTACCCAAATTTAAGATGAAAAATCCTCCTCATCTCTCCACATTCTCTAAGGGTAAATTGCTGAATCACTGTGTGTGGCAGCCAAGTTCAGCTTTACTGGGCATGCCTTTGAGAATTGCCAGGGGCACCCAAGGTCCCTCTGCTATTTCTAGATAACAGGAATAGAAAAGCAGCCTGATACCATACTCTAAATAGGTGTGTGTCTCAGTGAGAGGGAGGGAGGGAGAGGATTGTTGTTATTTTCTTCCCCCTTATTAAAAGCTGATAGAGACTCTGTATCTCTGTATGTTTATGCAAATCACAGATTATATAATTTGAGCATAATATATAGATCTTGAGAAATGATATGGTGTAATTCTAAACTAGTATATAACAATGTAGACAGCTTTGGAGGTGGGTCAGGAGGGCTGGGTGCTTGCTCACTGAAGTATACTGTAAATCACTTTCCAAAACAAGTGCGAGAACCAAACTGATAAATAAGATTTTCCTTCTGTCAGATTTAACATGAGCCACAGGCTGCAGATTAACTCTTAAGGGGAACAGATGCAACATTCTGATAACATTTTATTGGTTTCCAGTGCTATTACTTAGTACCATCTTTTTCTTTCTCAAATTAGAAACAAGTTTCTTTAATCCATCCTTGTAAAAGCCTTTTTAGATAATTACTCTCCGTTAGAACTAGACAAAATAACAGTGAAGGGTTGATGATAATAAAATGATGGATTATTTCGCAGAGCAAGAGTATAAGTTTTACTGGAGAAAGGAACCAGTTTACACACTAGAAACTACCTGCCTGGATTTGATTTAGTATGAACAATGTGATACTAAGCATGTTATGCGAACTCTCTGAGCATTAGTTTCTTCTTCCCTAATAAAACAATAATAGTATCTATACTGTAGGCTCATTGTGAGAATGAAATTATATAAAATACAAAGTTTTTAGCATGGTACATGATGCATAGTGTTTGTGAATTTGAGCTGGAAAACAATCTATAAGTGTTTGTACAATGTACGTACTTAGGTTGAACTGCTATCTAGTTGAATGCTTCTTAAAATGCTTTGTAGCTGAGTATTAAAATATCTTGATTATGTAGAAAATTATATTTTATTTGTTATAATGGATTTTCACTCACAACTATTTAGTTTTATAATATTGGGCTTCATTTTAGTTTCTGTTTATTAAGAAATGATCCTTCTAAATATTATGATCCTTAAATGTTTTAATTTCCACTAATATGAAATCAACCTTTATCAATTCTCCAATTTTTAGAATACATTTGCTGAATGAATATCAGAACTTATATATGGAAAATGTACTTTCATAAAAGATAAGAACAGAGCATTAACAGAAAACTTTTATAATAAGGAGAAAAGATAATTTTCTGAGTTATTTAGGAGAAAACCTACTTTTTATAACATTACATGAAAACTCCAAGTTTATTTCTCATCTAATGGCTTTGAATATCCACTTTATTTATTAAAGTTAAAAAGAATACCCTTGTGTTGGGGAGATTTTGCAAATGTTAGACCAAAATGCATGTTCTTTCTACCTTTTGTTTTTTCCCCATTATCCCTTCAGGGTATAAATACTAAGATGTTACTGTTGAATATCTCTTAAATCTTTTCAATTATAAACAGGTCATTGTAAATAACAGGTTGATTGTGTGTTGTGAATATGTGTAGGTTCTATACCTTTGGAAATGATCACATTATTTTTATTTGAACCTCAGATTATACTCAAACATATTCAGATACTTTGTACCTATATTCTAAAAAGAAATGGAAACTTTTTACCAGCCTAATACAGGTAACTATTCAACTGCAGGGTAATAGATAAGGTTTCTGACTGGAATTTGAGAGGGTTTGTTGAAATAAGAAAGGAATGACTTTTCATATCTAAGAATTTATCCAGAAAAAATAATTTTGTAGCTGATTTAAGTAATATCCGTAATGATTTTCAGGATTATGTGGCAACTGTGGAAAGAACTGAAATGACCACAGGACGAAGCTGGCTAAATATCAACTAAATCATAACAACCACTCATTAAATAATGCCGCTCAGTAAAACATAGAATCAATAAAATGGGAGACTGAGGCAAAACGACAAATTTATTAATGTATTTTTAAAGGTATAACTGCCACAGGGACTAGCTACTTGAGTTGCCTACATAGTTTTCCTTTCCTAATGTGGGTATTTAATGTTCTTCTCATCACTGAAGCAGCTGCATCCACAGATTTTGATATGTTGTCCTGTCCTTTTCATTCAAGTATATATGTAAGTTGACCTCCTTGACCATGGTTCGTTTAGAAATCTGCTGTTTAATTTCCAGGTGCTTGAAGATCTTTCTGTTGCTTTTCTGTTTATTTCTAGTTTGATTCCATTATTATTGGAAAGCATACTCTTTATGATTTCATTTCTTTTAAATTGATTGAGGTTTGGTTTATGACCCAGGATATATTCTAGGTTAATGAGTATTCTAGGTTAATGAGATTGTATACAGTAACCCCCTTTTCTGTGAAAGATACATTTCAAAATCCATTATAACAAGTACATTTCAAGAATCCAATTGGGTGCCTAAAACTTAAACAGTGCTGAGCCCTAGCTACATATACAATTTTTCCTCTACACACATACGTGATAAAGCTTAATTTACAAATGAGGCACAGTAAGAGATTGGCAATGGTAATAATAAAAAAGAAGTGTTACAACAATATATTGCAATAAAAGCTATATGAATGGGGTCCATCTGGCGCTGTCTTAAAAGATCACACTGTATGTGATCAGATGAAGTGAGGTGGATGCCATAGGCATTGTGAGGGAGCATCAGGCTACTGTTTGACCTTCTGATGTTACATCAGTTAGAGGAGCATCTGCTTCTGAATCGTGGTTGACTGCAGGTGACTGAACTGGATGGGGCTAGGGAGGACTACTGTGTTGACCTTAATGAATTTACTGCCTAGTTGCTGTATCAAATAGCCAATAGTGGGGTGTTGAGGTCCTCAGCTCTAATTATAGATTGGTCTACTTCTCCTTTCAGCTCTAACAGTTTATTTTAATGTATTTTGAAGCCTTATTGTTTTGTGCTCTGTTTGCATGGTGGACGCCTCACCAATTGAGCCACTCAAGTAACCCAATTAGTGTCTTTTTGATGCTGTTTTACTTAGTCTTAATCTCCCATTAACGATATTGTCATTAGGGGCGCCTGGGTGGCTCAGTTGGTTAAGCGTCTGGCTTTGGTTCAGGTCATGATCTCACAGTTTGTGGGTTTGAGCCCCACATCAGGCTCTGTGCTGACAGCTAGCTCAGGACCTGGAGACTGTTTCAGATTCTGTATCTCCCTCTCTCTCTCTCTCTCTCTGACCCTCCCCTGATTGCACTGTCTCTGTCTCTCAAAAATAAATAAAAAACATTTAAAAAATAAAAAGAAAACCAATATTGTCATTATAGTAAAAAAGGGAAACAAAACAGCACTACTGTTGCTAGATATTAACCTGACCTATTAACATTAATGAGCAGGGACTTTGTTTCGGATTTCTTATAAGAATAATAGCTTGAAGCAACTAGATTTGTTGTTGTTCCAAAAAGCAGAAAAATAATAGTTCCAATAAGACAGCTTTGCCAACTTGAGCTTGTTTATACTTCAAATTAATTGTTAAAATGATTACTGGTTCCAGAAATTTAAAACTTGACCAAAGGTCAAATAATTTATTCAGTAATATTACTTAAACAAATATTGATAGATTACATGTCAGTTTCTAGGCTCTGACATGCTTAAAAATAATCCTTTTATGAAGTGAGTTTTATTATCTATTCTGTTTTTCTGAATTGCTCCCTCAAAATCACCTCGGTAAGCAAGGTACTCTTGATTACTTGATAGAGTAACCGGCTCTCTGTCTTGGGAGAGCCCATGTAGACTATGATATCTGTTTCTTTCCTAATAGATAATCACTGTCTAGTACCACAGCATTGGTTCCAAAGTGGCAGGTATCCTGGAAGTGGCCAGGGAGCCTCCCTGAACAGCAGGAAGGGTTATGGGTAATAAATGCAGCCAAACTTAAACTCTTGAGATCCGTGAATTAGGGAAGTAAGAGAGTGTGTCATAGCAATTACACAGCCACAATAGCATTTGTACACTGTTATTTCAATACTACATCCCCTGACTTCTTGAACTTGACCTGAAGCATCTATTATTTAATACAAATTATTATTTATACAATTGATAGGATTTTATTTTTCAGAGTTGGCACCCATACTTAAGGGAAAGTTCTAAGGATAGCTTTAAAATACCAGATACTGCTTAACATCAGGAAATTCACCTGAAATCAAGTCACATTTAACCCATTTAGTAAAAGCCCAGATTTTTACTTCTAAATGATACAGTGGATGCTGTATTTGCTATATAATCACTGTGCAGTATATTTCAGAAAGTGCAATTAGATCAGGAGGAGTCACTAACCAGTAAAAGCACAGATCTTAGAGCTGCTGCTAATCTCTCAGACTATCTGGGGCTGGATGTTTCTAGAACCCTAATTTTAGTTTGTTTTCTTTTGGCTCATGAGCCAAAGATGACGTCTCCTGAGGCAGATTTTATAATGTGCAATCACATTTTCACCAACACCAACAACACACTGAAATGCAGACTTATGGTAGCCCCAGTGGCTGAAGGTGGCTCTTGATTGCCAGTGTCCTCTGCTTCCAAGCTGATTCCTCAGGCTCAGTGTTCCAAGGGGACATTTGGACCAAGTAACTGCATCTGTATCTTTCATCCTTTTCTTTCCCACTGTCCCCAAACTCTAAAAGTCTAGTTATTTAGAGTTATTTAGAGCCAGATTCTAACCACAATGGTGAAATAAGGCTTACTTCCTGCCTAGGTCCACCCACAAGGAGCTGAGGAATCAAAGTAAGTCATTATCGAGCTGGGGCCTTAATGCATAATAAATGAATGGGCTAGAAGAAGATGAACTTTGTGGAATGGCCTGTAGCATTCATACTCAATAATCACTTACCTACATAAATTGCTTCTCTTTCTATGTTCCTCTAAGATTCTTTAAGTAGGTCAGTCACTTCCCTAGTGGGAGGTACTGCCTAGGAGCCAGAGAATGAAGCCCCCTGTTCATCAGCCTTTGATTGGCCAAAGTCTAGAAAGTCAGAAACCTACAGAAAAAGCCAGAAAAATAAATGCTGGTCTGGTAGTAATTCTGATGAACTCCAAAGCACATTGCATCAATCTAAAAAGAATGGTTGCACCCAAGGGTGTCCAACAATCATGGTGTGCCTGTGGTTTATGAGGTTTCTAAGGTGTGGTTGGACTTTCAGTTCTAAAATTGGAAAAGTCCTGGGCAAGCAGCATAAGTGGGGCCCCCTTCCCTTCTACTCAACATGGCCAGTTGTTACTATACTGGAACTGTCTTCTTTCCATTCCTTCCTCTTTCATTATGTAAAATCTGATTTTTTTAATATTAGGAATTAATTAAAATTTTAAAATAGTCCGTAGATCAAGACAGACAAGATTTGCCCCATGGGCTTCCCCATTTGTGATCATTTTCTGAGATAAGAGTGTGAACTTATGGAAAAAGAGTCAAGTAGATGATGGTAGTTTGCTTGTAGTCTGAGTCTTAAACCAGAGTCAAAATGAGTCATTATGGCTCATTTATCTGTTGAATTTCACTAACATGTGAAGGGTTCCACATAAGCTTTAGCGCTGAAACCTGTTATTGTAAACTGTCATTTTAGTCATTTTCTTAGTCCTTGTTATCATTTAATAACCTCCTTGGGAATCCGCTGGAATTATCTGTGAGGAAAGAAGATTTAGAGACTCTGTTCATGGCCACACTCTCAGTACAACTAATGTTCTAATTATCACATTGCTCTGCATGTTCCTCTGCCCTTTCATCGCTGACCTTGTCACTCTTTGCTTTTTACCTTCTGGAATTTGCTTATTTCATCGGAAACAAATACTTTTATATCCTCAGCTTTTTCACAGATCACCCCCACCTGTTGCTTGCCATAAATAAATTAATAAATACGAACATACTTGAAGCAGTACCTAGAATACAATAAGTATCAATTAACCTTTTTATCATTATCATAATCCTTACTAGCCAAGACCTGGTTCTACCCAGCAAACACACGTTGCAATTATTTCAAGGGGAAGTCTCCTATTCCTCTATAAGGTTTCAGTTTTCTCTGATGGAGATAAAAAGATTGCATTATACCAGCTGTCTACTGCTGTTGGTAGACTATTAATTTATATCTTTCTGCAGAAACTCATGGTGTTTCAGGACTCATACCATTGGCTTAAATCATTTTACTTTTGTTGTCAGCCTAATCACAATCCTATCACTGAGGACTTCGCAGATGCCCTAGCGTTTTCCTCCACTCTGATTCCTGTTGGGATCCTAATAGACTTCATGTCCATATGAACAAGCCATCCAGCATAGCCTCCTGATTCCTTCATCCCCAACTTTTATAGTGTGCCTTCTTAATCTCATCATTAGGGAGCTCTGAAATCCTAAATGTCAACATGCCACTCTCAGACCACAATCACCCTTTAAAATCTCCTTTACAAAAAGCACTTAAGCCTTTTTTTTTCCCCTCCCTTTTTTAGTACCACCTCCTCTCTAGGCATTATCCTTCACAGAGGAAATTGAAGCTGCCCTAAGAAAAGTCTTACTTCCCTCTATTGCATCTGGAAACATCTGCTACCTGGCTCAAGTTATAGGGAGCCATGGCCTCCTCTTGAAGAGGCTTAATTCCGCCACTTGTATTTTTAATCTAATCGCCTCTAATTTTCTAGGATGAAATCTGTATTTTCTGCGTCTTGCTGCTTGCCTGTGAATCCATTCACATCTCCTCCACCTTGAAAGAAATGAACACCCAGACTGTCCAGCTAATGTCCACCTCTGCCCATTCCTTCACACAATAGATCTTTAAAAGCTCTTGTCTGGCATCCTCATGTCCCATTGCTTCTTAAGCATTTTGCACTTGGACATTTTACACAGTCACTCCAATTAACAACCCTTACTTAACTCACTTAACATAAGACAAGAGAATCTTTTTATTTCCTAACATACTTGTCCTCTACTCACTCTTGACCTTTACTTAAACTTTTTTCTCCATTGTTTTATGTATAGAATTGTGTGTATGTGTGTGTGAGTATGCTTTCCCCATTAGTCATTTCTCTGTCTCTTCCACAGGGCCCTCCATTGTTTTTCCTAGCTTTATACTTGGTTCATTCATGCTATCCAGTATGCTTAATTTTCTCACTCATCACCATGGTGAAAACTGCCCCATTGACTCTCAAATGTATACCTGTCTCTGATTTTTTTTGAATTTTGAAATTTTGAATTTTTGAATTCCTGATTCATAATATGTGGTTCCCTCAGGGAAATCTGTACCTGAATGTCCTAAAATATTAAAACCTTCCTTTTCTCACATCCTCACACTTCATTAGTATAATGTTAATTTGAACCTTTCAAGAAGCAGACACCAAAAGAGGATAAGATGTGAAAGAGATTATTGGCAGAGTGGGATAATGCTGGCTTCATAAAATGAGTTTGGAAGGGTTCCTTCTATTTCTATTTTTTGAGTTTGAGAAGAACCATAGGAGAAGAATAGGTATTAATTCCTCTTTAAATGTCTAGTAGAATTCCCCTGGGAAGCCTTCTTGCCCAGGACTCTTATTTTGGGGACATTTTTGATAACTGATTCAATTTCTTTACTGCTTATGGGCCTCTTAAAACTTTGTTTCTCGATGCTCAATGTCACTCATCATCAGGGAAACACAAATCAAAACTACACTGAAATACCTCATGCCATTCAGAGTGGCTAAAAAGGAACAAATCAAGAGACTATAGATGTTGGCAAGGATGTGGAGAAATGGGCACCCTTCTACACTGTTGGTGGGAATATAAACTGGTACAGCCACTATGGAAAAAGTGTGGAGGTTCCTAAAAAAATTAACAAGAGAACTCCCCTATGACCCAGCAATAGCACTGCTAGGGATTTACCCAAGGGATACAGAAGTGCTGATGCATAGGGGCACATGTACCCCAATGTTCATAGCACTTTCAACAATAGCCAAATCGTGGAAAGAGCCTAAATGTCCATCACCTGATGAATGGATCAAGATATGGTTTATCTATACAATGGTATACTACATGGCAATGAGAAAGAAGAAATCTGACCATTTATAACAACATGGATGGACCTCAAGGGTGTCATGCTAAGTGAAATAAGTCAAACAGAGAAGGACAGAGACCACATGTTTGCACTCATAAATCTAACAGGAGAAACTTAACAGAGGACCATGGGGAGAGGAAGGGCGGAAAAAGAGTTAGGGAGAGGGAGTGAGGCAAATTATGAGAGACTCTTGAATACTGAAAACAAATTGAGGGCTGTAGAAGGAGGGGGGAAGGGGCACATGGACATGGAGGAGGGCACTTGTGGAGAAGAGCACTGGGTGTTATATGGAAACCCACTTGACAATAAACTATTAGTAAAACAACAACAACAATAACTTTTTATTTCTTCCTGTTTGAGTTTTGTTAGTGAGTAAGCATCTAGGGATTTGTTCATTTCTTCCAGATTATCCAGTTTGTTGGCATATAATTTTTCATACTATTGTTTCATAATTGTTTGTATTTTTGTTGTGCTGGTTGTGATCTCCTTTTTTGTGATTTTATCTATTTGGGTCCTCTGTTATTGATAAGTCTGATGGGTGGGTTATCAGTTTTATTCTTTCAAAAAAAACCAGCTGTTTCATTGATTTATTCTACTGGGTCTTTTTTGTTTGTTTCCCTATCATTTTCTTCTGCTCTAATCTTTATTTCCCTTCTCCTGCAGGCTTTAGGCTTCATTTGCTCTTCCTTTTCTAATTTCTTTAGGTGTTAGGTTAGGTTGTGTATTTCAGACCTTTCTAGCATTCCATGCTGGTGGATTGGAAGAACAAATATTGTAATAATGCCTATATTACCCAAGCAAGTTACACGTTCAATACAATCCTTATCAAAATCATACCAGCGTTCTTCACATAGCTAGAACAAATAATTCTAAAATTTGTATGGAACCAGAAAATACCCTGAATATCCAAAGTAATGTTAAAAAAAAAAAAGAAAACCAAAACTGAAAGTATCATAATTCTGGACTTTAAGCTGTAATCATCAATACCATATGATACTGGCACAAAAAAACAGACACATGGGGTGCCTGGGTGGCTCAGTCAGTTGAGCATCCAACTTCGGCTCAGGTCATGATCTCACAGTTTGTGAGTTCAAGCCCCGCATCAGCTCTGTGCTGACAGAGCAGAGCCTGGAGCCTGCTTCAGATTCTGTATCTCCCTCTCTCTCTGCCTCTTCCTTGCTCATGCTCTGTGTCTCTTTCAAAAATAAACAAACATTAAAAAAAAACTTAAAAAATAAAAACAAAAACAAAAAAACACAGACACATAAATCAATGGAACAGAATAGAGAACCCAGAAATGGACCTATGAATGTATGGCTAATTAGTTTTTGACAAAGCAGGAAAGTGTATCCAGTGGGGGGAAAAAACAGTCTTTTCAGCAAATGGTACTGGGAAAATTGGACAGCAACATGCAGAAGAATGAACCTGGATCATTTTATTACACTATATACAAAAATAAATAAATTCAAATGGATGAAAGACATAAATGTGAGACAGGAAACCATCAAATTCATACAGGAGAAAACAGACAGCAATCTCTTTGACCTCAGCCACGGCAGCTTCTCACTTGTCCCCAGAGACAAGGGAAATAAAAGCAAAATCGAACTATTGGGATCTCATCAAAAAACTTGTACAGAGCGAAGGAAACAATCAACAAAACTAAAAGGTCTCAACAGAATGGGAGAAGATATTTGCAAATGACTCACTGGATAAATGGTTAATATCCAAAATCTATAAAGAATTAATCAAACTTAACACCCCAAAAAACAAATAATCCAGTGAAGAAATGGGCAGAAGACATGAATAGACACTTTTCCAAAGAAGACGTTGAGATGGTTAACAAACACGTAAAAAGATTCTCAACATCATGCATCATCAGGGAAATACAAATCAAAACCACAATGAGATACCACCATACACCTGTCAGAATGGCTACAAAGAACAATTCCTGCAACAACAGATGTTGGTGAAGATGCAGAAAAAGGAGAACCCTTTTGCGCTGTAGGTAAGAATCCATATTGGCGTAGCCACTCAAAAATAGTATGGAGGTTCCTCAAAAAATTAAAAATAGAACTACCATATGACCCAGCAATTGCACTGTTAGGTATTAAAGCAAAGGATACAAAAATGCTGATTCAGAGGGGCACATGCATCCCAATGTGTATAGACATGCTATCAATAGTAGCCAAATAATGGGAAAAGCCCTAATGTCCATCAACTGACAAATGGATAAAGAGAAATGGATAAAGAGTATGTGGTACACACACACATATATATACACACACACACACACACACACACACATATATATATATATATATATATACAATGGAATACTACTCAGCAATCAAAAAGAATAAAATCTTGCTATTTGCAACAATGTAGAGGAAACTACAGTGTACTATGCTAATCAAAATAAGAGAAAGATCAAATGATTTCACTCATGTGGAATTTGAGAAACAACAAATGACCATGGTGGGGAGGGAAGGAAAAAGAAGACAGGGAGGCAAACCATAAGGGGCTCAAATACAGAGAACAAACGGAGGGTTGCTGGAGGGGTGTTAGATGGGGGGATGGGCTAAATGGGTGATGGGAATTAAGGGGGGCACTTTTTGGGATGAGCACTGGCTGTTATATGGAAGTGATGAATTACTGGGTTCTACTCCTGAAGCCAATACTACACTATATGTCTATATGTTAACTAACTTGAATTTAAATAAATAAATTTAAAATAATCATTGGGGGAAATACCTGTGAAGGATAAAGGGCAGGGACCAAGAGTCAATAGGTAAATTTTTCAGACTGTAAAGAAAATCTCTTCTTTGTAAAGGATAGGGACAAGGCAGGAAGACAAAGGTTAAAAGCTGGTGAAGGGGGAGTCTTCCAGTTAAAATCTCTCATTGTAGGTGTCCTCTATGCCACAGGAGTCTTGCACGTTACAGGAATGCCTTGCATCAGTACCCCCAACCATGTTCATTCATTGGCTAAGAGCAGCATTGAAAATCATGGTCTTGCCATGGATCTGGTGGGCTGGAACCTGGGGGCCCTCGTCAGTTACCTTCCACATGTTGCCGGAGATCTGACAAATGCATTTTCATGTCTGCCACCTTTCAGTCCAAACCCTATCAATTTAACCTCCTAAATATTTATCACACTTCTAATCCATTCTTCTGGGTACAGCCTCATCATCTTTTTTCTGAAATGCCAACTGTTCTCCCTACCACTAGTCTTATCTGCCTCCCTCTCCAGTTCCTTCTCTAAGCTGTTGCCGGAATGCTCCTTTTCACATGCAAAACCTATTTGAAAACTCCCTAGCCAGCTGATTACAGTGTTCCAGCGGACTGTTCAGGATAAAAGCCAAGCTTCTTGGTATGGCAACATGGATGTGCCCAAATTTTACTGGGCTTGTCTGGCTGCATCCCTCCTACTTCCCTTACCTCTCCAGAAATGTACAACACAGTCCACCGACTGAAATTACAATCCATCATATGCATCTCTCAGTTGTATGGCTCATGCCTTTGCACATACAGTTTCATCTGCACACACTCACTGCCTCCCCCTGTCCCATGGCCTCACTATTGACTGCCACATGGCTCAGTATAGTCTCCTTAGTCAATAGTTCTCATGTTGGTCCTGCAGCAGCTGGAGAGGTTTAGCCAAAACCAAACAAAACTGATGCTTGGATCCCGTGCCCAAAGATTCTTCCTTAATTGACTTGGGCTATGGTTGGGCATTTAGTGTAAAAGCGCTCCAGAGGATTCTGTGGAGTTATAGCAGAATTGAGAAACTATACCTTATAGAAGTTTCCCCCTACAATTCCTAAACTCCTAGGGTGAATTTGGAGCTCCTGCCCTGGATAGCATCTAACCCCCCTCTTCACATGTTTGCATGCAATTTGCATGACCTGGTATGAATTTGCTTTACCTTACTGGGTACAGGAAAATTCCTTTGTTTTATTTATTTTTTTTAAATCCTGCTAAATCTGATGTGAGTTTCTCATTCATAGTTAAAAACTCAAATAAGTCGTTCCTAGGGGACTGGTCTAACTCCCCAGCCAGGGCTGGATAAATGTGGAAGAGGGCCAATACAGAGTAGAAAGAATTTGAAAAAGAACCTGTAGACTTCAATCCTTCCTGTTTGCCCCTGAGATGTTCAGTGCCCCAACCTACAACTGGCTGGACACAGCGGTACACTGCTTCACTCTGCTCACACTTGCATGGTTCCCAAGAACAGATTCCTTGTCCTTTCTCTAAAACCACCACCTCTAGTGTCTCTGTATTTTACAAACAAAGCCCTTAATAGCGATGTTTTCTGCCTGCCTAACAACTTATAGTTTGGGTCCCTGGTACACAAAAGCTGGTAAAGATGATCAGAATGTAAAGGTTTGGTTGGTTATTTATGGGAAAGTGAAACTTATTTCTAATATTTATAGGAAAGTGAAAGTTATTTTTAATATTTGAAGAAGGAGAAACAAGACATAAATTAATATCACAATAAATTATCATACATCCTTGTATTGTACTATTTAATAATTTGATTAAGTTTGGTTGTCTGCTTCTCCACCAGACTGAGGAATGTGAGGGCAGAGAATCTATATTATCATTATATATTCCCTCTATTATACTTCCTTCCTTTATGTTTGTTAATAGTTGCTTTATTTATTTGGATGCTTTCATGTTGTGTGCATAAATATTTACAATTGTTATATCTTTGTGTGGAATTGTTCTCTTTGTGATTACATAGTATCCTTTGTGTCTTGTTAGTCATTTTTTAAAGTCTATTTTATCCTATATAAGTATTGCTACCCCAGCTTTCTTCTCACTTCTGTTTTCATGATACCTATTTCTTCATCTCTTTAGTTTCAATCTGCACATGTCCTTAAGTTTGAAATGAGTCTCTTGTAGGCATCATATAGATGGGTCTTATTTTTTTTTAAATATACTTTGTCACCCAGTGTCTTTTAACTGAAGGGTTTAGTCCATTTACATTGGAAGTCATTATTGATAGGTATGTTCTTATTGCCATTTTATTACTTATTTTATGGTTGTTCTGTAGTTTTTCTGTTTCTTCCTTCTTTTGCTCCCTCATTATGAGTTGGCTTTCTTTGGTGATATAGTTGAATTTCTTTTGCTTTATTTTTTGGATATCTGTTACTGGGTTTTGGTTTGTGGTTACCATTAGGTTTGTATATAACCTCTTTTGCATATAGCAGCCTATGTTAGGTTGATAGTCACTTAAATTTGTACCCATTCTTTACTCCCATTCCCCACCACATTTTAGGTATATGGTGTCATACTTTACATCCTTTAATTTTATGAATCCCTTGGTTGATTCTTTTTATAGATAGGCTTATTTTTGCTGCTTTTGTGTTTCCTCCTTTTCTTACTCCTGATTATGGTCTTTCCTTTCCACTTTGAGTCCCCTGTAACATTTTTTTTGTTTTTTTAATTTGTTTTTTACATTTATTTATTATTGAGAAACAGAAAGAGACAGAGTATGAACGGCGGAGGGGCAGAGAGAGAAGGAGACACAGAATCTGAAGCAGGCTCCAGGCTCTGAGCAAGCTGTCAGCACAGAGCCTGATGTGGGACCTGAACCCGCAAACTGGGAGATCATGACCTGAGCTGAAGTCGGTTGCTCAACCGACTGAGCCACCCAGGTGCTCCCCCCCACCCTCCGTAACATTTCTTGTAGGGCTGGTTTAATGGTGATTAATTTCTTTAACTTTGGTTTGTTTAGGAAACTCTGTTTTTCCTTCTATCTGAATGATAGCCTTGTTAGATAGGCTATTCTTGGTTGCCGATTTTTTCTCTCAGTGGTTTGAATACATCCTGCCACTCTTTTCTGGCCTGCAAGGTTTCTGCTAAAAAATTAGCTGATAGCATTACACTATTTCCCTTGTATATAACTGTTTTGTTGCTTTTAAAATTCTTCATCATTACTTTTTGCTATTTTAATAACTATGTATCTTGGTATGGATCCCCTTGGCTTGATTTTGTTGGTGCCTCTCTTAGTCTGTATTTCTGTTTCCTCCCCCAGATTTGGGGTTTTCAGCTATTTCTTTAAATTTTCTACCTTCTTTTCTTTCTCTTCTCCTCCTGAGATCCCTATGAGTGTTACTGTGCTTGATGGTGTTACTGAGTTCCCTTAATCTATTTTCATTTTTATTATATTTTTCTTTTTAATATTCAGTTTGTTTTCTTTTACTTTATACTCCAGGTCATTGATCCATTTGTCTGCTTTCTCTTGTCTATTTATTCCCTCTAGTATATTTTTAATTACAGTTATGGTATTTTTCCATCTCTTTTGGGTTCTTTGTTATATTCTTTTGTTTGTTTAGGGTCTCACTGAGGTCCTCCACTCTTTTCTCAAGTCTAGTGAGTATCTTTATGATCATTATTTTAAATTCTCTATCAGACATACTATCCCCATCTTCTTTAGGTCTCTTGCTGTGATTTTAACCTGTACTTTCATTTGAGATGTAATGTCCTGTTCCTTATTTTGTCTAACTCTCTGTGTCTGTTTCTATATGTTAGGAAAGTTAACTACAATTTCTGCTTTTGAAAATAGTAACTTCATGAACAAGAGGTCCTGTCATGTCCCCTGTTGTGCTTCAGGGGTGTCTTCTGTGTGTGTTGCATGTGCTCTACAGCTGGGGTTGGGCTGCACTTGCCTTCAGTCTGGTGATCTAAAATGGCTCTCTTTTTCTGTTATGGGCAGGGATTGGTCCCTGTGTTGTTAATGAGCCAGTCTGGGGCAACCTTGGGCTTGTGTTGGGTCATACCAGGCATTTTTCAGGGCTGTGATAAAACTGTGTAGGGCACTCTCCCTCTCTTGTCCCCTCAGAAGCTTTAGTTGGTGGGTAAGGCCTGCAGTCAGACACCATGTCTGTCCCCTTGTTCACTGCTGGGACTGCTGTAGGACTGGTGGGTGCAGTATCTTCTCTCCCTGGGCAGGAGTCACAAGAGTGGTGCCAGCACCTGTCAGGGCTACTTGCCCACTACCACACTGTGGTGTCACTTTGGATGGACCCCTGCGAAGGGCATGTTGAATGGGGAAGGCCTGCATGAGACTATGGGGATAGGGCGCCAGGTATTCGTGAGGTTTGCAGTGGTAGGAGGCGATGTGTAGAGCTTTAAACAACCCGTTGGAGGGGCGGTGTGCAGAAGAGTGTGAGGATGGGGCTCCCTGTTAGCAGACTCCATGGAGTGTGTTCATGCTGTGCTGGTTCTGTTAGGTGTCCATGTATCTAGGCTTGGGGGCCTTGAGGGAAATGGCACCCACCAGATCTTGCTTTTAGTTGAAGTCTCATAAAGATGGCTACTCCTCCAACATGAATTCTGAGACTTGTAAATATAGCTGCTTCCCATATGCCCTAGGTGTTTTTCAACCTGCTGCTTCTATCCTGCATCTAATCTAGGCTTTTTGTTTTGCTGTCTCTTTAAAAGCAGGTACTTAGTTTCCTAGGGTCCTCTAGCTCTTTCCAGAGCTCAGTGCACTGATTTTTAAGGCCCCAGACTGAAAGGCCCCTCTCGTTTGCAAAGCCAAATGTTACAGGAATTTCTTCCCGGTATGGGTCCTCTGTGCCTACTATGGAGTCCGCTTCTCTCCCATCCCGGGGCCTTTAGTGTCACTTTCTCCTGTGGACAGTGTCACAGGTCAGTTTGGTCCAAGCCTTGTTTCCACCCTCCCTACAGTTTTGAGTATGGCCTTTTTCTATGTTTAGCTGTGGAGAGTCTGTTCTTCGAGTCTTTGGGTTGTTTTCTGGGTGATGTACACTGATGTAGGTGTTACTTAGGTGCACCTGTTAGATAAGGTGAGATTAGGATCATCCTACTCCAGCATCTTCCCCTCAAGTCTGCAAAGTCTCCACTCCATTTCTTTCTTTCTTTTTTTTTTTGAGTGTTTAATTTCAGCATTATTTTCAATACAGAGACATTTCAAAATACTACAAATAATTCCTGTATAGACTTCATTCAGATCCCCCAAATGTTAACGTTCTACTCTGTGTTTTTTTGATTGGAGCATTTAGTCTATTTACATTCCAAATAATTATTGATAGATAGGTATTTAATACAATTTTTAACAGCTTTGTGGCTGTTTTTGTCATTTTTCTCTGTTGCTTTCTACTCTTGCTCTCTTCCCTTGTTTGGTAGCTTTCTTTAATAAGTTTGGATCAAAATACTAAGTAGAGTAGTTATATAATACTTATGTTTAAATGAAAAAAACTGGACAGCCAAGTGCTCATAAAATAAATGAACTAGAAAACATTTACAAGCAAAGCAGACTGAAAATTAAATACAACTCCCTCACTTTTCCCTGCCATTAGTATTTGGTAGATTAAAAGCATATTTTCCTAGTGAAAAGCCTCTACATGATTTTATTGATAATCATTTCAGTAATGAAATTATATGTGTGTATATATAATTATGTATCTTATATATATGCAATTTTACATTTGCTCCCATAGTTATATCTTCATAAATCAGAGTGAAAGTTACCTGAATGAAACAACTTCATCTATCTCACTACTGCTTGCTCAGCATCTAGGAAAGTACATAGTTGATACTTATATTGGCTGAAGAAAGAATTATATTCATTATATACTGAGACATTAATAATTAATACATTGTATGTGGAAAGTAATCACTTTAAGGAAATTGGAATTCTAAGTACTGAACTTTTATTTTTTTATTTTTATTTTTTAAATGTTTTTAATGCTTATTTATTTTGAAAGAGAGACAGAGAGTGAGCAGGGGAGTGGTAGAGAGAGACAGAGTCATAGAATCTAAAGCAGGTTCCTGGCTCTGAGCTGTCAGCACAGAGCCGGACATGGGGCTCAGACTCATGAACAATGAAATCATGACCTGAGCCAGTGTCAGACACTTAACCAACTGAGCCTCCCAGGTGCCCCAGTACTGAACTTTTAAAAGTTACTTACAAATATACATGTTAACTATACATGATAAATAGGATAATTAAGTGTTACTCATTTTGTTTTTACAAAGTTGATTATTTAAAATACTGAAATATGGTATTATGCCTGCAAAATTTAGGCAAGAAATTTAAAATTTTAAATTATCAATATACTTGGAACTCCTTTAAACACACACACATAGGTACTCATGAATGCATTCACAGGCTGTGTATATAGCCACATAAAATTGAGCAAAACTAAAATACTATGTTTTTTAATTTTTTTTTATTTTTGAGAGACAGAGAGAGACAGCATGAGCAAGGGAGGGTCAGAGAGAGGGAAACACAGAATCTGAAGCAGGCTCCAGGCTCTGAGCTAGGTGTCAGCACAGAGCCCGACGTGGGGCTCGAACCCACGAACTATGAGATCATGACCTGAGCCGAATCCGGACGCTTAACTGACTGTGCCACCCAGGTGCCCCTAAAATACTATGTTTATATAAAGCATCATTGGTGAATTAAAATGACACCGTTAATAGCAAGGAACCAACATTTGAGTTGTGAAGAATTGAATCAAATTAACATGATTTGTTTGAATAATCAGTGAGAATATAGACTATTGAGTTATGGTAGTTGCTAGGGTCCTTTACTAATGACTCTACATTGAAAGCAATTTGAAAGTTTTTAATGAAATAAAACTTTTTTTAATGTTTATTTTTCTTTTGAGAAGGAGGGACAGGGGTAGTGAGAGAGAGGGAGACAGAGAATGCCAAGCAAACTCTGTGCTACCAGCACAGAGCCCAATTTGGGGCTTGATTCCAGGAACTGTGAGATTATGACCTGAGCCAAAATCAAGAGTCAGATGCTTAACAGACTGAGCCACCCAGGCGCCCCATGAAATAAACCATTTAAATGAATCATTTGAAATTAAAAAATTGTAGTGCTTGGGTGGCTCAGTTAGTTAAGCCTCTCCTCTCTGCCCCTCCCCTACTTGCTACCTCTCTCAAAAATAAATAAATTAATTAATTAAATAAATGTCTTTTAAAAATTGGCAACTGTTTATAAGTAGATGAAATTAGTTGTTGGTATTCAACTGATTTTTTTCTAATAACCAATTATTTATCTGAATTAACTTTTAGAGAGTTTGGAAATTTTTTTGGAAGATTATGGACACAAATGAACCAAAACTACTCTAATAAATGATTCCATTTATTATATATATGTTCAGGAAATTTGGCTCCTGGTAGTGTCTGCATTTTTGTTGTGGATAAGAAATATCTGAGACAGTAGACTTAGCCCTGCCTCCTGTGGGCCTGCTTTCAGCTACATTTGGGCGCTGGAATGAAGAGTGAGATGGTAAGCAAAGTGGACCTCCAGCAGAATGTGGGGCAGCCTGCCTCACTGAGACATAGGTAACAAAGGCCTCGGAAGAAGACAGAACCCAGGTACAAGTGTGTGGAAAGGGTGACCACAGTAAGAGATCTCAGTGTTGAAGAGAGGAGAGTGCCCCTGGGGCCATAGCAACAGGCCCTTCCTAAAGAACTGAGTCCTGACTGTGAATGGGTTGTGAGTTGGGAAGGGCTTTAACTTCAACTACTCCTAAGGAGTTGTTTTCAACTAAAACAGTAGCAATTATCTAAGATGTAACTAAATGCTACTCTCTGGAATGGAGTAAGAGGACTATTCCTATCTGAAACGGTTATTGAAATGTGAGGGACATTTTTGAAGAGCAAGGGGAAAAGTCTTAACTGTCTCCAGATAGAAAGTGTAAGTTATTCATGAAAGAAAATAAACTTGGCCTCAGTTTTCTTTTCTTAAAAATTAACATCAGCTGGAGATTGAGCAACATCCACATCATCAGGAAGAGGCTGTACTTAGCAATGTTCTTGTATATGTAGAGTGCTAGAACAGATTTTCAAATATGCAAACATTTCCAAAACATTTAACTCACACTATTAAAACTGCTGTGTAGATAATTTAAAGATGACTAAAATTTAAAATGTTAAGAATGGGAAAGTTAGGGTATAAAATATTGGTGATAAGGATCATTATCAGTTAAATATAGAAGTAGGTCAACAAAGAAGGCCATATAGGAAAGCATAATTTATATATGTTACATTCCATTTCTATAGTACAAAAAATAAAAATAAAAATCAAACAGCTTAACATGCATAAAGAACTTTATACTGTGAAAAATGCCCTATAAGAAATTATATCCTGCCATTCAAAAAGTTGTGATCTAGTCTAGAAAACAATCTGAGATAGACAATCTATACACAAAGATGTTTCTCACCTTATTATTTATCATAGTGAAAACTGAGCCAAAAATTGAATAGTGGTATCATGAGTATCCAATTACACTTGCATTTGAAACAAATGTATACAAATGTGTAAGGCAAAATATGGTGTAAGAAATGCAGGCATTGGATCACAAAGGATACAGTGTAGTGTTTCTGGGCTTGCACTCCTGCTGAGCCAGCCTACACAGACCAGTTTCCCTGGGCAAGGCCATTCCTCTTTCACACTGTTAAAATTTCTACTATGGGGAAGAATATGCAAAAACCATTTCTATCTTTCCTAACAGTTAATTTAAACATTGCTCATAAAATTCTCCCTAACAATGATTGTAAACTGATTCCAATGTTCATTAGTCTCTACCGATTTCTGTACATCCATCCATCTAGAAGGAAATTCAAAGAGGTTGTTACTGAGTTCTTAGATCATAAAATATTCACAAAAGGGAGAGTTGCAGAAACAAGGGATTGAATAATATTAGCACACAGTTGTGTCCAATGAGTATTTATTGAAAATTACTTGAATTTGTCTGATGAAGCCAATGTTGTATCAGTAAAGTTTGAGTAATTCCAGAACTAGTGTTATAAATTATTGTTCAGCAAATGTTCCCACACAGACTAATGCCCTTGCCTCTTTGGCAGAAATAACTTCCCTGTATTATTGATGATTGATTTGGCTGGTTTTGTCCATCAGGATGTTGGCACAATGAAACAATCAGAAGTTTGAAATGTGCTTGTGAGACTGGATGTAGCCTTGCCTTTTGCTGTGAAAATAACATACTTAGGTAGTCAGCTCTAGAGGTAAGAGAGACGCATAGAGTAGATCTGGACCTGATCTAGAGTTTGGCACCAAGCCCAGCCAACCCAGTCCAGACCAATTCAACTCCATCATCTTGCGGGTATATGAACACAAAATAAATGTTTCTTTGGTCTAGGCCACTGAGTTTGGGGATGGTTTCTTACGCAGCACATAGCGGTAGTAGCTAACTAATATAGTTTGGGCTATAAACTTGGAGCAAAGCAGTAAATTTTTAAAAATGTTGTGAAAAAGAATAGCATTTGTCAGATTGATTATAAGAAACGGAAAAATGTAGTTTTACTGAGGGGGGAAAAATTCAAGAGTAATAGCTAAGTGTATTCAGAGGGAAAGGTCTTAGGAGAAGCAAAATAGAAATCAAACAAAGAAACTATTCAAAATCTAGATCCATCAGCAGTTGAGAGCTAAAAGCTTATAAGCAAAGTCCTCCAAAAGTAGGACACACATGGGAGGTAACACACACAAGATCTGGTTTTTGACCAGATTGCCTTATTTGTATGGGGTCTCTATTTTATCTTCTGTGAAAGGAGGGGACAGCAGCAGATGAGCTCTTGCCGCATTAAAGCTTCATAAGTCTTTGAGATAGTTTTAAAGCTATTTAGGAAAATAAGCTTAGAAAAGTATGCAGAGATAGATACATCAGAAAATCAAATTTAATAAATAGATAAGGCTCTAGCTTAACATAAAAACTTGGACAGATTAAGAGTTTTTTGAGGTAGATATATTTGGTGAAATTCCACCTATTTCCTTTTAAGTCACTTCCCTGCAAAATGTCAGTGCAATATTTTAAGATATCCTTTCTATATTTCTAGTTTCCTGTGTCAAGGAAAAAAATTACCTTTCAATAATCCTTAAGTGAAAATACCTACTTTAAAACATTTCCATTAAAAGAATCATAAAAGCAACTTAGAAACAGAAATCTGTCTGCTTTTATGTATATGATCACTCTGTGACCAATTTTTGTTAATTTTGCACTATTAATGTAACTAAGGGTTTAGGGGTTACGGGTTAGAAGAGAGATTCTAACAGACTCTGGAAAGCCACCTAGTTAGTAATATGGAAACCATCCAATCTGTTGAACCATACTATAAATATAAGCTTGAGAAATTTATGGCACAATATAAATCCTGTGTATTAACAGCAAATACGACAAAAGTACATTGCAATTTAATAGCAATTTTTTTTCAAATGTCCACCTGATGGATTGTAGGGCTTTGTCTATGTGTAATTATCTTCTGTGAAGAATAAGAACAAAGAGTGCAAAGCTTCAGACAGGTCCATGAACCACTAATTGGATTTTACATAAAGCACCACAATGTACATCAAAGTTCATTACATTCTACTTGGTTTAAACCTAACTTAGAAATGGTAAATAATTTAAAGAATTTAAATATTGCCCAAACCTCAAACTAAAATACTTATTTGGTGTTTAAGTGTTTTTTTCACATACTTCTATTTAACAGAAATTATGATGAGAAAAATTGGACTCGTCCAGTTATGCTTTATCATAACTGCAATTATTTTCAAAGCTTTTCAATACTTTTCATTTGCTGGCTTTAAGCCTAAGAAACATGACTTTCAATTTTTATTTTTATAAGTATAGCTCTCACTTCTTTAAACTTGTAGTTTATCTCATTTCCCCTTTATATTTAAAGATTTTATCAGTAGGAACTATTTGGTGGTGGTTATATTTCACAATTTATTTCCTATTCTGAGATGGAAAATCAGGAATAACTTTTGATCCTAAATTAGAACAAACTGTTTAACAAGGGAAGAATCACAGTATTTTAAAGTGCAAAATGATCACTTCAATATGGGCAATAATAGAAATGATGGTTGTAAAATAAGGTTCTTTAGAAGGAAACAAAAACCTGTGAGTTGGCAAAGAACTCCATTTCATCAAAAATCGTTCAATAAGTAAGTTTTGTCATGGGCTTACATTAGTCATTAGCTATAGAAAAACTAAATAAGCATATTTCATATGTTTTATTCTCAATTATAGCAACATGAAGTTATAACTCTAATGTATGAGCATTGTAGTCTACAGAAATTTAAAATGATACACCATGTGTTAGCAATTCTCAGAACATTATTTTCTTATTTAAATTCAAGTTAGTTAATATACAGTGTAGCACTGGCTTCAGAAATAGAACCCAGTGATTCATTTCTTACATATGACACACAATCCTCATCTTAAAAAGTACCCTCCTTAGTGCTCACCAGTCATTTATCCCATCCCCCAGTAATTCTCAGTTTGTTCTCTGTATTTGAGTCTCTTTATGGTTTGCCTCCCTCTGTGTTTTTAACTTATTTTTTCCTCCCTTCACCTATGTTCATTTGTTATGTTTCTCAAATTCCACATGAGTGAAATCATATATCTGTCCTCTGACTTTTGTTTCACATGATACACTGTAGTTTCATCCACATTGTTGCAAATGGCAAGATTTCATCCTTTTTGATCACCAAGGAGGATTCTAGTGGGTGTATGTGTGTACCACATCTTCTTTATCCATTCATCAGTTGATGGACATTTGTCCTGAGTTGTTAATTTTAGCCATTCTGATAGATGTGAGGTCATTTTTTAAAAAAATACTTATTTTTGTTTAATTTACTCCCAAGTGTCTAGAGGATATTCTGCTTCATAGAGAAATATTCCAAAGTGCGCATGGGAGAGGGGAAGCAATATGATAACCACTAGCCTCAAATGCATATTGATTATTTAGTGTTTAAGGGATAGAGGCAAGATGGAGAAAATGTGCACACAAGTAACTGTAATACAAGACTGAGTAAAGTGCCTTTGGAGTACAAAATTTTCTACCTATGTTAAAAAGGGAAGAAAAATAAGTAGATAAATATTTATTGATAGTCTCCTATGTAATAGATAATGTACAAAGTCCTTAGCGGGCCATAAAGACTTACATTATTTCTGAACCTCAGGGCTCAAAGTCCACAAGGAAAGGTAGGAAACACTCCCCCAGCAGCCTCTGAGTCCAAGAATGGCCGAACTGTATCTCTTCATCTTGGCATCCTACGTGATGAGTGGATGCTCACTAGACGCTGCATTCATAATTCTAAGGAATCGATCAGTGATTTGCACACAGATTCTTACAATGAAACAAAGCTAAGCATTCCACTCTTGATCTTAATTCTTTTTTTAAACAATTTTTTAATGTTTTATTTATTTTTGATACAGAGAGAGACAGAGCATGAGAGAGGAAGGAGCAGAGGGAGGAGACACAGAACCGGAAGCAGGCTCCAGGCCCTGAGCTAGCTCTCAGCACAGAGCCTGATGCGGGGCTCGAACCCATGAATGTGAGATCTGACCTGAGCCGAAGCCGGAGGCTCAACCGACTGAGCCACCCAGGCGCCCCTTGATCTTAATTCTTAAAACAACTCTCTGAGATTACAGCTATCAAAGAAACTGAGAGTTGGAGAAATTAGGTCAATTGCCCAAGTGACACAGGCAGAGTATTGCACTGTGCGTCACAAATCCACACTTCTAATCACTTTTTTTTTCATATTCGCTTACAACTAATACAAGCTATGAAAAGATGGAGCTGAATTGTTGTAAGGGTTAAAGAAGGAATTAGTCTAATTAGTGAAATCAGTAGGGGCATTAAAATACAGAGAGTTGACGTTTACAGGTAGGATGGAGGGAATTCAGAGGGATGGAAGCAGGATCTAGACCTTTATTCTCCATTAACTAATAACACATGTGGACTTTTACACTTAAGTTCACTAACATTACATAAATTTAAGAATTTAGTTCTGTAGTTGCCTTCGCCACATGCCAAAGGTTCACTGACTACATGGTCTTCTAGCTACCATGATGGTCAGCAGAGAGTTTCAGAACATTTCCATTCTCACAGAAAGTTCTGTTGGAGAGAGCCGTCTGAACACAAGAGCCTGTGATCATTATCAGTGAGAAAACAGCAAAGGCAGCTAGGAGCAAAGTCCAAGTCTCTTCAGAAAAGATAGGGGTGTTGAGAGTATAAGGTCCGCATCAGTGCTTAAGACGTGATAAGTAAGTGGCATGTATTCTAGAATGCCACCGAGGACAATTTCCATGAATTTGGTATGCAGTGAGAAACATTAAGGATTTCTCATCAAAGAAGTGATATTATTGGATTTGTTCTTCAGAATAATTATGTGGGAGGTGGTTTATAAAACTGAAATAGTGAGAGTTGATGGTGAGGAAACTGATTATGAGGCTACTGAGCTGGGGATGGAAAAGCTGTAAAGGATGTTAGAAATTCCTAGTAGAACCTAATGATATGATATTATGAGGAGGAGGAGGAAGAAGAGAAGTTTGAGTAATTGAGAGAAGGGTGGTGGCATGGTCAGAAATACAGAAGTCAGAAGGATGGAATTTGTTTAGAAGGAAAGCAAGTTCAGTTTTGAACAGCTTGAATTTAAGATTCTTGTGAGACATTAATCTGGAAATGTCTGTGACACACTAGGGAATTTCCAAAGTCTTTGCTTATTTTCACAGAAAATAATGGCCTGTGAATGACCGGCCTGTGAAGCTAAGCAGGATTGTGAGATCAAGGAAGTCCTCACAGGCAGGGGAGACAGCTTCCAAAATAGCAGGAGTGGAATCCAGAAAGACCTCAACATTAAGAGTTACAGAGGCCATATAAAAGTTGAAGTAAAAAGCCAAGAGTTGGGGCCAAGACTGAAGCTGTCTAATTTACTTTTCAGCTTTGGAATATTGGATGCTTTTTTATAGCCTTGTAGTTGGTTTAACATCATTTCCCAAATAGGCTACTTAACTAGAAAAGTCCCCGCAGTATCCATTTCAGATTATTTGCTCGGTTTTAAATGTTTGTTGCAATCGGGCAATACGAAGAGTTACTAAAAATTCACATAGATTCTCTTAATCTCTGTTATGGGCTTTAATACATGTTACAAATTATTGGTATGTTTTATTGAAGCAGAAAAACCATAAGTAAGGATTATAAGCTAACATCACAGAGAATCATGAGGCCCTCCTTCACCTTGACATTAATAGATTCCAAGATCCCTGGAGTGATTCTCTCACGCAGGAATTTTTCTGTTCACCTTTTAGATTCCCTTAGTGTAATTGGTAGTAGAGGGAGAGAACTAGCAATGTAATTTAAAAGAGAAAATGGAACACAGATGATAAGATAAAGTTTTATGTATTTGTACAACTTTGAGTAGATACAGGAAGAGGTAAAGATCTTTCTGTCCTTTAGGAGATATTTTGGTCTTTGTCACAAATGAAGGCAAAGTACTTTTGACAACCAGAATTTCAAGGAACAAAATAATGTTAGATAAAAAGATAGATACTGACTCAGAATTTTGAGGTTTTACTCAGTAGTTTCCTGAACTTAAGGCAGTTTTTCCACCAGAACTCACCCTGTAATATTGAACCTATAAATGCTAATTTTGTTCAGTGATTTTGTTTTAAAAGGTTAAACGCTTGTAATTTATATACTTCTCAAGGCTGTAATTACTAAAAGACCCTTGAAACTTCTCCAGTTAGAGAATTTTTAATGAGTCAATTGATGATCCTCCTGTAAGATACCTTGAATTCAAAGGGAAGGAAGAAGGTGCAAAAAAACATGAGAGGCCAGCTAAACAACACAAAGCAAAATTAGGACCAAAATTTGTATCTCCCAAATCTCTGTGGCAGTTTACATTATTCACATAAAAAGCAGGGTTGATTTGACAGCAAATGGAAGGGAATTAACACGATGAAGATACCTTGATGGTATTGAGAAGTTCGTCATTAGCTATAGCAACTCATTGCAATTGCCAATGTTCACAAAGGGTAAGATATTTTACACAAGCAGCAACTACTCAATAAAAGATGATCCTCTCTAGTGATTATGGTTATGTGACCAGCAAACCACAAATCAGTTAAGATAAAGTAAAAGTAATTGTCTGACCAGCTGTATTTTAAAACACCTCGTATCACAAGACTGATGTTGAGAGCATCTACCCAGTCCCAAATATCCAAAGAAAAAGGGAGCACAGTTTATTCTCCTCCATATATATTGTCCACACACTGTCAAACACATGGGTGCCTGAAAGGATTGTTTATTTTTTCATTTAAATGATGGAGAAACTAGAATTCTTCTATCTTTAATAATTTGCTCTGAAGATGAATGTTTTACTTCTTCCCATAATTCTAGCAACACAGTTGAGTGAAGACTGGAAACTAGAACTTAGAGAAGTGTTGTAAAGTGATGTGAATGTTTCAACTGGCACAGAATTTAATTGAAAGCTTGTTTTCTTGATTATAAGCTCAACACCGTATTGATGGTGGTTGAGAATGAATACATTCTAAAAGCAAAGGTATATTTAGTTCCAAGTTGACAGTTAATGTGTAAGAATACTTATGTTGCACATTATAAAGCATATGTCCTAAGCATTGTTTAAAAAAGGCTCAGAAAAAAATTTTGAAATTTTAAAACTATTTTGCCAGCTAAATAAGTAAATGAACTATGCATCAACTGAAACCTCTTAAAATGTTGTTGTATACATCTTGAAATGCTTAAGCTTATGATTACCTTTCAAAGGTAATCAGATAAATAAGCTTAAGTCCCTTCAGTTTATGATTTCAGCTACATCTACAAATTAAAATTCATAGGAATGGGCTAATTTGTATATTGTAAAATTAGATTTAACTATCTGTATTCCAGCTATTATAATGATAGTCTTGATTTTATAAAAGGCTCTTTTGTGCAATGGTGTAGAGAGCATTATCTGAAAGAAAACTGGGTTTGAATCTCTGTGCCTCTAATTACGAACAATGAAATCTCGTCAAGTTAATTATGCCTCCGTTTTTTCCAATGATCAATGAGGATAATAAAAGTACTTAACTCATAAGGATGGTGGAGGAAATTGGTTATTATATGTGAAGACTTTATTCCTTAGTGTTTATCTGATAATAAGAGCTGTGAAAGTCTGTGTGGTATCACAGGCCTGTCTTATAGATAACTGGAGGCCAAGACGTGGGGAATAAATAAGGAGAAAAGATTGCAAAAAGTTGAACTTTGATAGTAATAAATATCCCACATTATAGATACACTTTTAAAACATTGATTGCAAAAAGCTCTCCTCTGTCAAAAGGAAACACTATATCTTATCATTCAGATAATCTATTAACATCTCTCTCCCTTAACTACGTACTCACTAAAGAGGATTGTTTCATATTTTTAAGATTCTTACACTTAAAATTTATGAAGATTAAGTTGAGGTGACTTACTCAGGAGCTTCTATGATATTACACAGCCAGTAAGATGAAGAATATAAGGAGTGCTATAAGTAAAGTAGTGCATAATATTCAAAACTTTAAATCAGCTGTGATCATTGGGAATATGTGCCTTGGATAATTAATGTTCACAGAAAATTCTAAAAGTTTATTTTAAATGTCTTCTCTTTCTGAGTTTTTATTTTATTTTTGGTTGGGATTTCACACTAAAAACAAAGATACAGCTGCTTCTCTGTTCTCTACTTTGCTGCTTTATCTTTTATTAGGGAACATAGAAATGGCCCAGATCAGGAAGTAAGGCTGCCTCAGACTAGACAATCTCTCCCACATACTGATTGTAAAAATTCTTCAAGACTGAGCTCAAGTGTTGAATCCTTTGATAAACCTTCCTCAATTGACTCTCCAACTAAAATAATCACTTCTGGGGTTCCTGGGTGGCTCAGTTGGTTGAGCATCTGACTCTTGGTTTTGGCTCTGGTCATGAACTCACAATTTATAAGACTGAGCCCTGGGTCGGGCTCTGCGCTGACAGCATGGAGCCTCCTTGGGATTCTCTCTCCCTCTCGCTCTGCTCTTCCCCTGCTTGTTAGTTCATTCTCATTCTCATTCTCTCTCTCTCTCTCTCTCTCTCTCTCTCTCTCTCTCTCTCTCTCTCTCTCTCCCCCCCAATAAATAAACTTTAAAAAAAAGAAGTAATCACATCTTCCTCTGTACTCACATTAGCCACTTTTGTTTTTAAAAGAAATATCTATGGTCATTTCATATTCTTTATTAAAAGAAAGAAAATCTTCACCTGTAGGGCATGAATATCGACTTGAAGTTCTGAGGTCTGGTTTGCAGTATTTACCTTCTCATCAGAAAAAACCTGGCATGGGTTACACCCAACAGTATGAAGACCTCAAAAGGGATTCTCTTCCATTCATGTTTTTGTCTGAAGATGGATTTTTTACTTCTTCCCTTAAGTCAGCATGGTCAAATGAAGACTGGAACTTTAAAACAAAGCAAATGAACAAACTCAAAGGAAATAGGAAGGAAACGAAGTGCACTGCATGTAATCAGATGATGTGGCTTTCTCCAGTATGAAGGTTTGAGTTTCTTAGTAAAGTAAATCTTCTAAGGAGCATTTTTTTTTGTTAGGCTTACTATATTCTATAGCAGTATAAACTCCTTTCTGTTAGTGTTCCACTAATCTCTAAACTGCCCATATTGACTAGCACTGTCTCATGTACATAATATATAATTCAACAATATGTGAGCATAATTCATGAACACATGACATGAGAACTTTGATTTCAAAGTTTAGTTTGAGAAGATTATGACAGGGAGCAAACTATAACCATCCCACTATCATATGTGAACTTCTGTGACTTTGCCCTTAAATGTCCTATAATAAATTGTTACTTTTATTTATCTTTTCCTTCTTCTGAAAACAAATAGATAAAAGCTGAGCATCCAAAATATATAAAAATTCATTAATGAGTGATATCTTAATTTTAGCCTTTCTTTGTCCTTTAGAAAATTTGGGAGCTGTGATTTCATTTTCCCATCATAAATTTGCAGGCAATCACTTCTTAAGACTCCAACATCAGAATGATATTAGGATTATGGAAAAATATTTCTTCTCTGAACTTCATTTGTAAATGTCTGAAACCTTGAAGGGTGGGTTGTGTTATGTGTTTGTTGGTGGTGGCTGTGGTAGTTTTTTTGTTTTGTGTTATTTTTTGATTAAATTTTAAGTGCAGAGGCTTGAACTTCTAGAACAAAAGAGGAAGGGAAGTTGTGGCAAGAGCCACAGCTAAACTTTACCCTAGAAGAGAAACTGGTCAGACACGGATAGATGTACTTGGTTTAGCCCTGTTCAGACTTGCTACTCATGGCATAATCATATCCCTTTTGTCCCTCAGACATACCCATTTCTGTCTAGCAGCAATCAGTAAATCATCATGTCATATCCTGAGTAGGCCATTGTGATCTTCCCCTTTTTAATGTCTACCCTACCACTTTTGCCTCTGACCATCTTTTTCTTCCTCCCTGCCTGTTTACTTTCTACCTTACATCATTATTTACTAGCATCTAGTTATGGAAATAGATTTAGAAGGAGCTTTGGAATGAAGAAATGTTTTGTATGTAATTGGACTAGAATTTGGGAGATCTGGTCTGGTTCTGGTCCTAGTTACTTTTAAGTAGCTGAACTTGAGTGAACCTCATTGTGATTCTGGGTATAATTTATAAAATTATTGAGTTGGAATAAATAGGGCTCATGATTTTTTACTATTTGCTATATTTATGATTCTACATAGGTTGCTTTTAAAAATTAAATTTTGTTTATACAAATAATGCACTAAAAAGCACAAAAGTAGATGTGATAGTATAATAATGTGAAAGTACAATGCCAGGATCAAAACAGTCAATAAGAGAAGTAAATAAAGAAGCAGATACAGACCTAGGTACAGTGGTAACTGCCTTCCAGATTTGTCATGTTAAAGTTATGTTGCACAAAGGAAATGGTTTTACGTGGCAGAATGTGCTGATAACTTAGGGTATTGCTTAATTATGGACATTGGTTACTAATTTACAATGATAATGTCTACCTCAGTGTTTACTTTAGTCTGTATCTTTTGCTTCCCTTTTTATTTATAGTTGTTTTTTTAATAATTGACAAATTTTAAATCTTCAAGGAAGAAAAACTATACAAAACAATCTTACCATCTAGAATCATTTTTGGCGCTTTGAACTTCCAGTGTTTATTATTTTACTTGCACGTGATGTATGTGTCCATTTTGGCTTTTCCAAAAGATCCAAAGACAATGATTGAGTGCAAATGCTTTATCTGATATGAGTACAGGGCACTGGCAGGGGAGTGGGACAATGAGAGAAGAGAAAGCAGCCAGAAAAGCACACACTATTTAGTCGGCTTTTATGGTGGGTAACTGGAGTTGAGCTCTAGGAGAAACTCTGGGAAATGGTACAAAACATAGGTCTCAGTGATCCCCCCTGAAATCCAAGGGGACTGGATGTAGGGCTTTTGCGGGTCGATGTTAATCTCTCAGCACCCTCGGTCATACTCAATGTGGAGGGGCACACGGTGGGCTTCTACAGTTGAGAGGGATGGCACTTGGGCATAGAAACGTGGATGCTGGTGGCAGGGAGCCAGCTGGAGTGCACAGTGGGGTTGAAGGGGAATGAGTAGGCACTGAAAATTTCTGCTTCAGTGTATCATCTACTTTTCTAGGCAAATCAATCCTATCTTTTTTTTTCCTTTTAAATACAGATGAAACATGTTTGCCTTAAATGTTAGGAAAGTGAGAATGACATAATTATTTTAAAGCCACTCCAGGGGCACCTGGGTGGCACAGTTAGTTAAGTGTCTGATTCTTGATTTCAGATCAGGTCATTGTCTTGTGGGTTTGAGCCCCACATAGGGTTCTGTACACTGACCACCTTGTGGAGCCTGCCTGGGATTCTCCCAGTCTCCCTCTCCCTCTGTCCCTCCCTCCACTCCTGCTCTCTCTCTTAGTAATAAATAAAAATGTAAATAAAATAAAATCACTCTGAATTTGGCCATATGGTAGTACTCATCATTACATTTTGGTAAATACCATTCCCATTGTAGGTGGGAGTGTATAGAGATTCATTGAATTCATTTCAGGAAAAATTCCTTATATATTTGGATATATCTGCATTTCTTTGTTCAGATTCCTTATTTCAGGAGTGTTATATATCCTTATGTTGGATTTTCTTTTCCCTCCATATCCATTAGCACTCTTGTGGTTGTTTTATTTGTTTGCCTCTTTCATATATAGTAGTTAAAATAATCTCAAATCTTTGCTCTATTTCAATTTTTAGTAAATTATATTTTATAATTTGCCTTATTTAATTTACTTATTTACTTAATTTACTTGACTATATTTATGGTCTACTTTTGTTTTCCTAAATCTACAACCTCCTCCTTTTTCTGTTTTTATTGTTAATCACCTTATCTTTGAGCTCATGAATCTTTGTTCTTATTAATTCTCTGAGATCTTTGTGATGAATTTTCTTGACTTCGAGGTTCTTTGTCTTTGTTTTTCATTTTATATGTAGGGTCTTTATTTTTTCTCTGAAAGTTACATTCCTTTCTTGCATGCTTTCTTCTTCTCTGCACATTTTATTTTGTTTTGCTACAATATGTTTGCCTATTTGTTATGGCACTTCACATTGCTCATAATTAAATAGTTCTACTTAGACTTTTCTCATGCTATATTGTCAGTATACCAATGATTCTTCCTAGTATAGCTGAACCAAGTTTATTTTGTATTTCTAGCTATGGTTTGAGAGAGATTTTGTTTTCTATTCATTGTCTGTATGATAGATAGCATGGCAAGGGTGTGGTAGGAATCCTGCCAGAGGGCTATGCAACCTTCAAATATTATAGCTCTTATCTGTTTTCTGAATTTTGTTAAATACTCTATAGAAGAATTTAAACATCTAATTTGATGAGTCACGTTCTTACCTGGGCTATACTTGAGTTTTATACTGTTTGCTCAACTCACTGTGTTTGCTTCAGTTTTCTAGGAGAGTAGTAATTCAGCTTCTTGGCTTCAGAATAGAAGGAAAGATTTAAGGGACTCCTGGATGGCTCAGTAGGTTGAGATTCTGACTTTGGCTCAAGTCATGATCTCACAGTTCATAAGCTTGAGCCCCAGGTCCAGCTCTGTAATGATATATCTGAGACTGGAGCCTGTTTCTGGTTCTGTGTCTTCTCTCTCTGCCCTTCCCCATGTGCAAGCTCTGTCTCTTGATCTCTCTCTCTCAAAATAAACTTTTTTTTAAAATAAGGAAAAAATTAATGTCACTTCACTATTTCTTAAATCCAAAAATGCTTAGCTACTAGCATTATCCAAGTTACTTCTTCAGATGAAGAAGACCCAAGAATTGACTGGGATAATTTACTTCTAATGAGATTATAGATGTGGGTTACATGATGGTGCCAATAATTGGGTGAGCCAGTTGTTTTATAACTTTGAAGACAGGGCCAAAGGGAATGCTCTACTCCCACTTTAAGGCCTTACTTGTGTTTCTGACATTATCTTTTGGAATTGGCCTTCAGTCAGTCAGTATCCTGACCTATTCTTGAATGGTACTAACACATTATATAACTTTAATTTTAAAAACATCTCTGGAACAGAAAAAAATTCCTGTAATGGAGCAAATGTTAAAATAGATGGGCTTTTATAATAGTTTCTAGTTAACTTATTTGGTGATTCTAACGAGACATATTGTAATTAGAATATATAACTTAAAGGGATGCTTGGATAGGTCAGTTAGTTAAGCATTGGACTGTTGATTTTGGCTCAGGTCATGATCTCACCATTTCAGGAGTTGGAGCCCCACGTTGGGATTTACACTGACAGCATGGAGCCTGTGATTCTTCCCCTTTCCCTGCCCTTCCCCTACTCATGCTCTGCATCTCTCAAAATAAATGAACTTTAAAAAAATCTTGAAATATGGAACATAAACAGGACAATTAAAGATGACCTCCAATAGTACTTTCAAATTAGATGAATATATAAGTAAACTAAAATCATCACCCACAGCAGATGGAAAATCCCAATTATTGAAGAATGTTTATTAAAAAGACACTGGATTGCCTCTGTCAATGTCAAACTTTTAGCTGATCCTGAATAATAAAGTCTTTTACCTTATCTGGAAAAAAAACCCCACTGGAGCAAGGGATGGTGAAGCCACCTTACTGAGGAACTAGAAACACTGGGATGGTGTTACCTCCCCTAAATCAGAAGAGATGAGGGGAAGGTAGGTTTACAGACAAGGTATTGGCCATGTGAGGGGGCTGTGCCTTACATGGAGAAACACATAGAGAACTAAAATCTTGACAAGAAAGAAAGGAAATGTGGACAGGGGTAAGAAGGAAACAGGGAGGGAGAGTAGGGAGGAAATGAGTAGTGAGGGAGAAAATGAGGAGCGGGGGAGGAAGGAACACACTCTGGTTTCTTCTTCCAACCTCCAGTCTCCTATCAGTGCCTCCCATTGATGAAACTCACAGGGAGCAGAGTGCTGGAGACCTGTGTGAAGAGAGAAGAGGTCAATTTCCCGGGATATGGTAAAGCAGGAAAGAGTGGGAAGTGGTTCTGGATGGGCAAACGGAGACCAGCCAGCACAACATCTAACCCTAATATTCTATATTTAAAAATCACTTAAAGAACAGGAATGATGAGATCTTTAGATACAGAAGTAGGAGCATAATGTTCTGCATCTACATAAATTTATAAAGTCAACTATATGCAATTTGTAAAAAAATGTTTTATTCATGTTTTATGTATGTAGGTTCTCAGGGTTGGCCCTACTGTTTTGTAGCTAACACTCATTGAGCCCTATATGCAAGGGACTTTGTCAAGGGCTTTACATGAATTAACTCATCTACTCCTTAGTAGTAGGTACCATCATCCCATTTTGGAGGTAGCAAAATTGAAGTTCAGGAAGGTTGCCTCAGATTAATAACAAGAAGTAGGAGTCTAAGCTGGGATTCTAATTTGGGCATCTGGAACAGAGCATTTATGTGAACAACCATCCCCACAGTAATTCTATACTGTTAGCACACAGACCTTGTCGGTTGCTTAATCTTGGAGTCTCATGAGGGTTTTCTTGGTCATTTTTACTATACTTGAGTAATAATTACTCAGTTGGCAAACTAAGTCTGAAGAGAAGACCCACTTCCCAAACTCTGCACGTCTGAGAATCAGAATCCAAGATGTTGTGTGTTGGAAGGGAACTTAGCCAACCCTCTCTTCAGTTGTGACTGGACCAGTCATATCCCCTCTCTAATCTCATTAGCATCTTGCTAATTCACTTATTAGATCAGATGTAACTCCTGTTTTCTAAGCTTTAAAACCATCCTTCTGAAACACTGCACAGCTCCTTAACTGTGGCACTGTAAAGATATTTTGCATCAGATATGATTCTAACAGCATTTTGTGTTCATTCTTTCAAATGGAAATAAATCTGTTTCTTATGAAACAGAATAAGGATTATGGAGATTTGGTAGGAGAAGTAACGATCTCCCTAGCTTTTGAGAGTGATACTAGGAATTAAATACTGTTGCATAGAATTTATCTCTACAAGCAGAAGGTCAATTGGGGAAATGTCTTACTCAACTTGGGCTGCCATAACAAAATACCATAGACTATGTGACTTGAATAGAAATTTATTTTATCAGGGGTCTGGAGGCTGGAAGTCTGAAGTCAGGGGGTATGGTTGGATTCTGGAGAGAACTCTCTTCCTGGCTTACAGATGGCCACTTTCTCACTGTGTGAAAACATGCCCTTTCTTTGGTGTGTGCCTGTGACGAGAGAGAGGAATCTTTGCCTCTTATCAGATCTACAATGGTATTGAATAAGGACCCCATCCTTATGATCTCATTTAGCCTTAACTTCTTCCCAAATGCCCTATCTCCAAATACAGTCAAACTGGGGATTCATCTTCAACATATGGATTTTGTGGGAGACACCTTCAATCTGTAGAGCAAACTACTTTTCCCCCTTGATTAGATCAGTGAAATAAAACTATTCTGAACTTTATCCAAAAAATTTATCACAGGAAATTGACATTCAAAATAGGAATAATAACCTTAGGAAGTTTATTTAAAATACATAACCTATCAATTACTGGTATGTGAATTTCTAGATAGAAGCCATAACATAGAGTTCTATTTCACTCTTAGCTTTTCATGTTAAACTGATAAATAGTTTCTAAATCAGATTGGACTTTAAATTGCAAGGATAATCAGTGTTTATCTTAGTTGTAGCCCTTTGCACCAAATTAAATGCATATGACTATGGTAATTAGGGTGGTTAGGAGGATAGCTTGGTCCCTTCCTTTGGGACTTCTGTAGGTTTAGGGCAGTGAATCAGGGAGGCTGTTAATTGGGGGAAACGATATGGTAGTGCATTTGTGTCAAACAGACTTTAAGTTCAGATGAATAAATCAACCCATTATTCCTAACATCCCTCAGATGAGTTATTTCATATCTGTACGTATAGGAGGTTTGGGGTTGTCTTTATAGCACTTCTTTCCACTGTTAAGTTTCTTTAGATACAGCTTTTAACCAGGTTTCTTAGAAACACTAATATTTGGGAGTAGCAGGGTACAGTGGTTGTAAAGGCATAAATGCACTGGGCCCTGCACAATTCTAGAGACAGCCAACCTTTCTCAGAAGACAACATATACCTTTCACTTAACAACTTGTATGACCAAGTAACCTTTTAGATTTCAGTTTACTTATTTATTATATGTCTAGTGATAATATCAAACATAGTTATGGGCATATTATAAATATGTAGATATTTACATATATGCATTAATACACACACATACACACACACACACACACATACATGTATCTATAGGGAAATATCCTCTCACATATGACCAGTTGATAATGTTAGTTATTATTCCAAGTTAGCATTAAAATTTCTATTTAAAACTCTTTGGATAGATGCTTTTATCACAGGCCCAAATTAGTTAAATTTCTGTGCATTTTTAAAGGGAAAATGAAGAATAAGTTTAAAGTCATAGAAGAAATTATAAAATTAACTTATAAAATTGGATTAGTCAGGTAAATTGTCCAAGGTTGCAGAGGATATGTCTTATGTGGCTCTGATCATTTTAATGAGTAAAGATGACTTTTGAGTCACGAGACTGCGTCCACTGTTCTGCTGTTATCTCGGGGGAAGAATCACATGCTTTGGACTTTAATACTGAAAATAAACTTATGAAATAAATCATCCCATTTTCTACTTAACAACAGACTTGATCACAAGACTTCTTTCTTAAAATGGCAAAAGAATATGCTACATGCCCGTATGAATACTAATAAGACCCCAGTGACCATTTGTATTATCACCATTCATCAGGTGATCAGATAAAATGCTTTATAACGGCACATGGATTACCTAATCAAACAATATGTTTATAGCAACAATGTACATGATTAATACTAAGGGATTGTTATTGTAAACTTAAATTACAATTCTTTTTTTTAATGTTTATTTTTGAGAGAGAGGAGAGGGAAAGAATGAGCAGGGGAAGGGTAGAGAAAAAAGGAAACACAGAATCTGAAAGAGGCTCCAGGCTCTGAGCTGTCAGCACAGAGCGCAACGCGGAGCTCGAACTCACTAACTGCGAGATCATGACCTGAGCCAAAGTAGGACACAAAACCAACTGAGACACCCAGGCACCCCTAAATTACAATTCTTAAACAATCTCAAACTTACAATTGAAAGGAATAACACATTTTTCCCTGAATCGTTAGGACAAACTGCCAACCTGATGTCCCATCACCCTAGAACATTGTGACATGAATTTCTTACAAACAAGGACATTTTTCCTACACAACTAAAATACAGCCATTGTATTCAAGGAATTCCCAAGAATATATAACTAGCCTTTAATCCTCAGATCCCATTTAAATTTCATCAATTGTCTCAATAATGACTTTGTAATGAAAGGATCCAGCTTAGAATCACAGGATACATTTAGTTGTCAGGTCATTTTAGTCACTTTCCCCTGGAAAAGTCTTCTCAGCCTCTCTTTGACTATCATGATCTTGACACTTGAAATGTAAAAGCCAGCTATTTTGTAGAATATTCTCAGTTTGGGTTTGTCTGTTGTTTCTTCATGATGAGATTCAGGTTGTCCATCTTTGGCAAAAATATCCCAGAAGTAATGCTGTGTTCTTGTGCATTCTATCAAATGGAACCCAATTCTGATTAGTTGCATTACTACAGAAGCTCACCTTGATGACTATATTAAGATACAGGCTGTAAAACTTCTCCAGATAAAGCTCATTCTCGTTGGAGTAATCAGCAAGTGTTTTATAAGCTAGTATTTTGAAACTGTGTCACTAACCTATTTCTCACCAAACTTTAAATGTGTTCATTTATTTGTACCTGATGGGCTATAGTTTCCTACATTATTCAATGGGTTGTGGTTGGTCCCTACCGTTATTATCTATTTAAATATTTATATTGATTCCGATTGGGCCATGTGGGGACAACCAATCCTATGTTTACCTTTCCATCGTCCTTAGGCTTTTATACGCCACTCCCAGCTGCCTTCCCACAAAGCAAATGCCCTCTCAACCTGCTGGGCTCTGGTTCTTTGATCTGGACCATGGGCACAGATACCTACCTTGCTCTTCTTTACCTAGCTTTAGGACAAAGTTGTTGTGGGGGAGGAGGAGTAGGAGGAGAAAAAAGAGCTAAAATTATGATTTTACAATAAATTGTGTAGCTTTAAAATTCTGCAACTTAAGTGTGTCTGAGTGGCTCAGTTAAGCGTCTAACTTCGGCTCAGGTCACAATCTCATGGTTCATGAGTTTGAGCCCCATGTTGGGCTCTGTGCTGACAGCTCAGAGCCTAGAGCCTGCTTTGATTGATCAATTGATCTCTCCCCCTCTCCTTTTCTCTCCCCTTCTCTTTCACCCTCTCCCTCCCACCGTCTCCCCCTTCCCCCCCAGCTCATGCTTTCTCTCTCAAAAATAAACATCTAAAAAATATATAAAATTCTGCAACTTACAAAACATTACTTTTATGTTTTCTCAGTTTCATAGAAAAAACCCATCAAGTTACTCTTAGACAATTCATGCCTCTATTTGAGCTTATTGGTCAGAAGTTGCTTTGAAATTTCTTTTAAATAAATTTTCTGAGTTCTTCTGAGTGCTTGTCTATGGGAGCCTCCTGAATCGGCAGGGAAGAACATTGAGGGAGGATCTAGTCATTCGAAGGAGAGGAGACTATGATGGATTTCTGAAAGGCTTCTTTCAGAAGCTTTACAGTATGCAATTTAAAGTGTCTGTTCACTAAAGAAAATAATAGAGCATGGAATAAGTGAAAGATCTTTTTTGATTATGGTATAAAAACATTCCCTTTTAAGGTTATAGAACAGGCATAGTGTAACCAACTTAAGACCTGTACATTTTCTGCTGCTCAAATGTAAACTTTAACCCTGATCTGACCTCAGTGGGCTGTCTTCTGTTGAAGAAACCTGTCTGCACACTTTGAGAAAATGTCCACACAGGAGGGAGTCTAGCCAAGTGAACTCCGCTTTCTAAGGCTCCCACCCCCCTCGGTGATCTGTAGTGCTATCTGGCGTTCAAAGTCTGTACTGCCTTGTGATATCGCTTCTGCCTCATATCAATACTCCTGCTTGTGTAAACATTTTATATTTCTTATTTGTTTTATCAACTAGGCTGTTAATAATTTGATTATACAGATAATACATTTAATAACTATTCTTTTTTTCCTTGATATCACCCAAAATAGTAGTAGGTATGTAATTATAGAATGAATCAATCAATCAATCAGTAGTCTAATCAATCAGTTAAGTACTCAGTATTAACCACACTTTTAAAACATTTTCCACCCTTAAAAGCCCCTGGGATCCAGTTTTTCAGGAACGAAAGATAAAATAGCTCTTGCACTTAATGATCATGTTGTCACTTGTTACCGATTATGTAACTTAATAATTATCTCATACATTTTTCCAATTTTATGTAAGAAAATAGTCATGACATTCTTAGGCAATTCATCCCTTTATTTGTACCTATGATCATAAATTGATAGAGCAGATGAAAGATTTCCCCATATTTGTAAAAACGTCAAGAAACAATTTTAAAATTTATTCCCACATTGCCCCAAAGGAAATGCTTTAATATCATCAGATATTTGCTACCATTCATGGAAGAGAATTACCAATGTCTTCAGGCAAATGCACAGCTTCACCCATCATACAATTTGTTTTCCAACTGTTTTTTCAACTTGCTTTAACTATACCAGTTATCTTTAATCAGACGTTTGACAAAGTTTTAAAGAAGTTCAACAAATCTAAAGAGTATTATTACATAGGTGACAAACAAAACATGTCTCCAGAACATGAGTTAAAGTGCTTCATTCAGCATCAACAAATGCCATTTTGAGACCATGAGTATTTTACATAAAAAGATTGAAGGCATAACAGCAAAACTACTGCTTTTCTTTCTTCCCAAATGGATTCTTTTTCTCTCAGTGACTACTACTAATAGAAATTGTACCGGATGACGAGTTGAGGAATTAATATATAAAATGGAAATTATACGCCCCTTACATCCCTGCTTAGACCCTCTCATCCTCTCTGTTGTCTACCAGGCCCAGGTGTGATATGCCCCCTTTTCCCCTTCTCCCTGAGCTCATTCTCTTACTACCCAGCCCTCTGTTTCTTCACATGTTACAGTCGCTGAGAGAGCCAAACTAGGTTCTGCCTGAGCCTTGATTTGTGCTATTCTATTTGTTTGGACTGCTGGTAGTCAAAAGTGTAGTTTGGTGGGTATAGAGAGAGTGTGTTTTCTATGCAAACATCACTTCAAAAAAGGGCCCCTCAACAAACTCTTCAACCAGATTGCTGCCCCTACATAGAAAGTCTGAGTCCTTTGTCTAAAAGGTCTTTTCCTATTTCTCTACAGCTGGCTTCTCATCATTCAAGGTTCAGGTCAAACGCCTTCAGAAGCATCTTGTCCTATACTTCTTCCCTACTCTTTTCTCATGATATTCCTTATCATGTTTTAGTTTCTTCATAACCTGTGCAATGAGCGGAGATGAATTTATCTTTGTTGTCCTCTACTCAGCATGTATGCTTTTATAGCAGGTTATAAATACCATGAGAGTGGGGATTGTGTTTGTTTCATCCCGGCTATGTCCCCGGCTCCTACGATGGTGCCTGATATGCCGTAGGCACTCACAAATCTACCTGTTGAATGCATGCAAGATGATTTCTTTGCCTGACAAAGTTGGGTACTTGGCCCTATTCTGAACCAGATGACTCTAGCAATATATTTAGCAATCCTATGACAATTTCAGTTGCCCTCTAACCAGTATTTCCTCAGAATATTTAAATCTTGCCCTATTTATACCAAAAAAAACCCTTTTAAATAAAAGAAAATGAGTGGGTTGGAAAACACAAAATTTTATGTATTAGAACTCTACTTTGAGACGTGATTAATCAAAAAAGGATTTTCTCCATCCCTTTTCTCAGGCCTGGCATGGCTTCTCAATTCACCCTCTCTATTGCTCAGGCTAGAAATTTGGACATGACATCTAGACTCTTATCTCTTCCTCATTCTTCCACATTCAATGAACCCAATTGATCATTGCCTCCTAATTATCTTCCTGGCCATTCATAAGGGTGCCTACTTAGGTTGTGATTTCCTCAGGTCTCAATTAGCATGCACTTAAATACATATGTGAATCTTTTAAAAATTTTAAATAAAAACATGTTCAACAGAAGTATAATTCCTATATATTAGTTTCAAGTGTATACATACTTTTTCTTTATAGTTTAATTTCCTCATCTTTTTGCAGTATTTTTCAAAGAAAAATCATGCCAAAAAATCAGGTGAAATTACAGGTATTATTGTTAAAAATATACAGACCTTAGGCAAATAGGTGTCAAGTATAATTATTAATTTTTAAAATATATATATTGTATTTCCTCAAAAGGTCAAAGAGATTCTTGAGATACATTAATGTTCAGATAATTTGATAGATTTTTCTAAATGACATCAAGTACAATAGCCAACAAAACTAAAATACAGTGTAAACTTTTCTTATTTGCTGTAGATTTGGAAATTATGGGCTTGTTTTAGTTTCATATTTTGTACTGAATAGTCAGTTGCTGATGGGTGGTAATGTATTTGAAGAATCTTTTAAGAAAAAAAGTTGACAATTACTTCAGGGTACTTCTCATGACTAAATTTTAAGTAATATTGGAAGACATAATTGAAACAACATGGAACTAAATGCATTGTGGGAAAGTCACATTGCTCACGTGGTGTAATTGGCTGCTTCCTAGAATAATTGCTTGCAAATAATTATGATGAACTCCAGTTTTGCCTCTAATTGTTTCTATAAAAGAAAGCAATTTTGGATTTTTAGATATTTGTTCTAGATATATCTAGATATCCTATATATAGTATTAAATATTATTTTGTTTACTTGCTCTGCTGGCAGGTAGATCTAAAGGAATGCTTGGATATTTGTTGAAGTAAATATGTTTAAAAAACTGGACTAGTTGGAACAATTGATATATTTACATGCAAATAACTTAAAAACCCAGTGTTATTTCAATTTTTTTTATGTACAAGGAGGGTTTACTTCTTTAATTGCCAAACACCTAATAAAGTGATAATTTTATTATTAAGGAGAAAAACTTCAAAATAAGAGCACAAAAAATTAATACTTTTGGCAGTTGATTTTATTTTGGGGGCTTTTAAACTGTGGTATAATTTATTTTTTACTTTTTATTGAAGTATAGTTGTTGACACATAATATTCGTTTCAGGTGCACAATGCAATCATTCAACATTTATATACATTATGCAATGATTGTAGGATAAGTCTGCTTACCATCTGTCACCATAAATAGTTATTAGAATATTATTGATCATATTTCTATATTGTACTTTACATTTCCATGACTTATTTTCTAAGTGAAAATTTTGCCTTTAATTCTCATTCACTTATTTTGCCTGCCTTCCTCCCCTCTGCAACCACCAGTTTGTTCTCTGTGTTTGAGTCTGTTTCTGTGTTGTGTGTTCATTTGTTTTGTTTTTTAGATCTTGCACATAAGTGAAATCATTTGGTATGTGTTTTTCTTTGTCTCGGCAGTTGATTTTAAAACTAAATTGATATGAAGAGAAACACTAGAGTCTACAAGTTAAGATTTGTTGTGCCATATAATGGAATTTGACAAGGCTGAAAAGATTTCAAGTCCTAATGAGTACTGTGTGAATGCTAACAGGAATACCATGGGGAATGACTGTGCTTGCCAGAATTGGATTTGGAAGCAGCAGGAGTAATACATCCTGGCAACCAGGCCCTGCTTGTTCTTTCAGAGTTGAGACTTGAACAACAATATAAACAAAGACACACACTCAACGACATCACACTTCAGAATCCCTACATTTTGTTACTTGATCTTTCATAGCAACTGGTTCTCTTGATTTGTTCCTGAGAACACAATGTTCCTTTGTATTTCCTTCTTGACCCTCTGCCCTCTGGCTGCCTTCACCTTCACTCAAATCATCTGCCTATTGCTAAGCCTACCACTCTTGTCTCCCTCCATGCTCATTATTTTCCTCCTTTGCTTCTGCTGATCAGTACATACTTCTGGGTTTCTTAGATGTTATATTTCCTCCTTCCCTTCTTTGTTTTCCTGGGTAATCTGTCTTGGCCTCCTCAGCTCAGTCCTTTTGGTTGGACACCAAGCTTCTCAAGTTTCCCTCCCACTGCAGTTGATTCTATTGACCTCCTCAGACAGCCTCTGCCCAAATCCCTTCCCAGGTTCCCAGCCCCACACTGCTGCATTCTGCATTCATTGATCACTTACTAAGTGCCAGGCAATTGTACAAAGAGTCTCACAAAAATGACCTCATTTATTCCCATAGTAACAATATGAGCTTGATATTACCCACACAATTATTTGGATGAGAAAACCTAGCCTCAGAAACATGCAGTATCTTGCCCAGTTTCCCATGTTTAATAGTTGTCTGTACTGGAATTTGAGTCCAATTGAGTCTCACTCTTATTTTTTTTAATTTATTTTTAATAGTTTATTGTCAAATTCCATATAACACCCAGTGCTCTTCCCCACAAGTGCCCCCCTCCATTGCCACCACCTCTCTTCCCTCTCTCCCTCCCCTTCAACCCTTGGTTTGTTTTCACTATTCAATAGTCTCTCAGGTTTTGCGTCCTTCTCTCTTTACCCTTTTCCCTCTCCATGGTCCTCCATTAGGTTTCTCCTGTTTTCCTGTTAGACCTATGTGCAAACATGTGGTATCTGTCCTTCTCTGCCTGATTTATTTTGCTTAGCATGACACCCTCAAGGTTCATCCACTTTGCTACAAATGGCCATATGTCATTCTTTCTCATTGCCATGTAGTACTCCATTGTGTATATATACCACATTTTCTTGATCCACTCATCAGGTGATGGACATTTAGGCTCTTTCCATGATCTGGCTATTGTTGACACTGCTGCTATAAATATTGGGTTACATGTACCCCTATGTGTCAGCACTTCTGTATCCCTTGATAAATCCCTAGCAGTGCTATTGCTGGGTCATAAGGGAGTTCTATTGATAGGAGGAGACTCCATACTGTTTTCTAGAGCAGCTGCACAAGATTACATTCCCACCAACAGTGTAGAAGGGTACCCATTTCTCTGCATCCTTGCCAACATCTATATTCTCTTGATTTGTTCATTTTAGACACTCTGACTGGTGTGAGGTGGTATCCCAGTGTGGTTTTGATTTGTGTTTCCCTGATAATGAGTGATGTTGAGCATCATTTCATGTGCCTGTAGGCCATCTGGATGTCCTCTTTGGAGAAGTGGCTATTCAGGTCATCTGCCAATTTCTTCACTGGATTATTCATTTTTCAGGTGTGGAGTTTGGTGAGTTCCTTGTAGATTTTGGATACTAGCCCTTTATTCGATATGCTATTTGCAACTTTCATTTCCCATTCTGTCGGTTGCCTATTAGTTTTCTTGATTGTTCCCTTTGCAGTGCAGAAGCTTTATATCTTGATGAGGTCCCAAGAGTTCAGTTTTGCTTTCATTTCCCTTGCCTTTGGGGATGTGTCGAGTAGGAAATTGCTTCGGTTGAGGTCAAGGAGGTTGTTTCCTACTTTCTCCTTGAGGGTTTTGATGGTTTCCTGTCTCACATTCAGGACCTTCAGCCATTTTGAGTTTATATTTGGGTATGGTGTAAGAAAGTGGTCTAGTTTTATTCTTCTGTATGTTGCTGTCCAGTTCTCCCAGCACCACCTGCTAAAGAGTCCGTCTTTTTTCCATTGGATACTCTTTCCTCCTTTGTCAAAAATTAATTGACTGTACATTTTGTGGGTCCAGTTCTGGATTCCCTATTCTATTCCATTGGTCTGTGTGTGTGTGTTTTTGTGCCAATACCATACTGTCTTGATGATGACAGCTTTGTAGTAAAGGCTAAAGTCTGGGATTGTGATGCCTCTCGTTTTGGTTTTCTTCTTCAATATTATTTGGCTATTTGGGGTCTTTTGTGGTTCCATACAAATTTTAGGATAGCTTGTTCTAGCTTTGAGAAGAATGCTGGTGCAATTTTGATGGGGATTGCATTGAATGTGTAGATTGCTTTGTGTAGTAATGACATTTTCACAATGTTTATTCTTCCGATCCATGAACAGAGAATGTTTTTCCATTTCTTGGTGTCTTCTTCAATCTCTTTCATAAGTTTTCTATAGTTTTCATCATATAGGTCTTTTACATCCTTGGTTAGGTTTACTCCTAGGTATTTTATGGTTTTTCGTGCAATTGTGAATGGAATCAATTTCTTGATTTCTGGTTCTGCTGCTTCATTATTGGTGTATAGGAATGCAACTGATATCTCTACATTGACTTTGTACCCTGCAACTTTACTGAATTCATTGATCAGTTCTAGAAAGCTTCTGGTAGAGCCGATCAGGTTTTCCATGTAAAGTATCATGTCATCTGCAAAAAGTGAAAGTTTGACTTCTTTGCCAATTTTGATGCCTTTTATTTCCTTTTGTTGTCTGATTGCTGATGCTTCGACTTCCAGCACTATGTTAAATAACAATGGTTATAGTGGACACCCCTGTCATGTTCCCGATCTCAGGGGGAAAGCTCTCAGTTTTTCCCCATTGAGGACGATATTAGCTGTGGGTTTTTCATAAACTGCTTTTATAATGTTTAGGTAAGTTCCTTTTATTCCAACTTTCTCAAGGGTTTTTTTATTAAAAAAGGGTACTGTATTTTGTCAAATGCTTTTTCTGCATCTATCGACAGGATCCTATGGTTTTTATTCTTTCTTTTGTTAATATGATGAATCACATTGTTGGATTTGTGAATATTGAACCAGCCCTGTAACCCAGGAATGACTCCCACTTGATCATGATGGATAATTTTTTATATGCTGTTGAATTCGATTTGCCATTATCTTGTTGAGTATTTTTGCATCTGTATTCATTAAGGATATTGGTCTGTAGTTCTCTTTTTTGGCTGGGTCTCTGTCTGGTTTGGGTATCAAGGTGATGCTGGCTTCGTAGAATGAGTTTGGAAGTTTTCCTTCTATTTCAATTTTTTGGAATAGTTTGAGAAGAATGGGTGGTAGCTCTGCTTTAAATGTCTGGTAGAATTCCCCTGGGAAGCCATCTGGCCCTGGGCTCTTATTCATTGGGAGATTTTTTGATAAGAGATTCAATTTCTTCACTGGTTATCAGTCTAATCATGCTTTCTATCTCTTCTCATTTGAGTTTTAATAGTGTATGTGCATTTAGGAATTTTTCCATTTCTTCTAGGTTGTCCAGTTTGTTGGCATATAATTTTTCAATGTAATCTCTAATGATTGCTTGTATTTCTAAGGGATTGGTTGTAATAGATCCATTTCCATTCATGATTTTGTCTATTTGGGTGCTCTCTCTTTTCTTTTTATGGAGCCTGGCTAGAGGTTTATCAATTTTGTTTATTTTTTTCAAAGAACAATCCTTGGTTTCATTGATCTGCTCAACTGTTTTTTTTCGGATTCTATATTATTTATTTCTGCCCTGATCTTTATTATTTCTTTTCTTCTGCTGGGTTTGGGGTGCTCTTGCTGCTTTCCTTCTAGTTCCATTAGGTGCTCTGTTAGATTTTGAATTTGCACTTTTTCTAGTTTGTTGAAATAGGCCTGGATTGCAATATACTTTCCTCTTAGGACTGCCTTTGCTGCATCCCAGAGGTTTTGGATTGTTGTATTTTTTCGTTTTCATTTGTTTCCATATATTTTTTTAATGTCTCCTCTAATTGCCTGAATAGCCCAATCATTCTTTAGTAGGGTGGTTTTTAACCTGCACATTTTTGGAGGTTTTCCAGACTTTTTCCTGTGGTTCATTTCAAGTTTCACAGCATTGTGATCTGAAAGTGTGCATGGATGATCTCAATTCGTTTATATTTATGGAGGGCTGCTTTATGCCCCAGTATGTGATCTATCTTGGAGAATGTGCCATGTGCACTCGAGAAGGTGAATGTCCTAACTTAAGGATGCAGAGTTTTAAATGTATCTATCAGTTCCATCTGTTCCAATGTGTCATTCAGTCCATTGTTTCTTTAGTGATTAACTGTCTGGTTGATCTATCCATTGTTGTCAGTGGAGTATTAAAGTCCCCTGCAATTAGCACATTCTTATCATTAAGATTGTTTCTGTCTGTGATTAATTGTTTTGTGTATTTGGGTGCTCCCAAATTTGGCGCATAGATGTTTACAATTGTTAGCCCTTCCTGATGGAGAGACCCTGTAATTATTATATAATGTCTTTCTTCATCTTTTGTTACTACCTTTACTTTAAAGTCCATTTTTTCTGATATAAGTATTGCTACTCCGGCTTTCTTTTGGCTTCCAGTTGCATGACAGATATTTCTCCATCCCTTTCTTTCAATCTGAAGGTGTGTTCAGGTCTAAAATGAATCTCTTGTAGAAAGCAAATAGATGGATTTTTTTTTTGTTTTTATCCATTCTGCTACCCTGTGTTGTTTGGTTGGAGCATTCAGTCCATTTACATTCAGTGTTATAATTGAAAAATGTGGGTTTAGATTCATTGTGTTCTTCGTATAATTCATGTTTGTAGTGGTGTCTCTGGCACCTCGTATTCTCTGCAATGTTTTCCTCATAGAGTCCTTTTTAGGATTTCTTGTAGGGCTGGTTTGGTGGTGATGAATTGTCTCAATTTTTGTTTATTTGGGAACACCTTTATCTCTCCTTCTATTTTGAATGACAGGCTTGCTGTATAAAGGATTCTTGGCTGCATGTTTTTTCTGTTCATCACATTGAAGATTTCCTGCCATTCCTTCCTGGTCTGCCAAGTTTCATTAGATAGGTCTGTAACCACTCTGATAGGTTTCCCTTTGAATGTTAGGGCCCTTTTATTCCTAGTTGCTTTCAGAATTCTCTCTTATCTTTATATTTTGCCAGTTTCACTATGATATATCCAGCAAAAGTTGATTCAAATTACGTCTTAAGGGGGTTCTTTGTGCCTCTTGAATTTGAATGTCTATTTCTTTCCCTAGATTTGGGAAATTCTCAGTTATAATTTGGTCTAGTACTTCAGGTCCTCTCTCTCTTTCTTCCTGTTGAGGAATTCCTATGATATGGATGTTGTTCCGTTTGATTGTATTACTCAGGTCGCGAATTATCCTTTCCTGCTCCTGGATCAATTTCTCTCTTTTTTTTCCCGGCTTCCTCTTTTGCTATAACTGTGTCTTCTAATTCACTTATTCTTCTCTCTGCCTCTTTAATCCTTGAGGTGGCTGCCTCCATTTTGTTATTGACCTCATTTATGGCCTTTTTTTAAACTAGTCACACCTATTTTGAAAGTCCCTAGTCATTGTATCAGTAGCTTCTCTGATGCTTTTTTCAAGCCCAGTGATTAATTTTATGACAATTGTTCTAAATTCTTTCATTTATGTTGTTTAGATCTGTTTTGTGCAGTTCTGTGGCTGTGACTTCTTCCTGGAGTTTCTTCATGGGAGAGTTCTTTCGTTTTGTCATTTTGGCTAGATTTCTGTCTCTTGTCAGTTTTAAAAGCTCATTGTGCACTGTGCACCTGTTAGTATTGCTCTGCTAAATGAGGCTTGTTGACCATCCAGGGCCTGTCGTTTCAGAAAATGTTCTTTTAATTCTCTCAGTTTCTCTTGTTGTGCCTTTATTTTATTCCCCTACTCAGCAATATTTGGGACTCTCTGTCATGAGTACTTTGACTTGTTTCTTAGGGTAGCCCTGAAAAGGAAAACAGACAAACACAGGCAACAGAAGCATGCAAATGCACAGACAAATGAAACAAACAAATTAAAATGGAGAAAGGAAGAAAAAAGGAAGGGAGAGGAAAGAGAAGAAAAGGAAAGAAAAAAAAATAAAGGGGGGCAGAGACAACAAAGGACAATGGACAGTCTAAATGTATATAACCAGTCAAGGGAGAGATAAGGATGAGATAAGGGAGAATATATCTGGATGGCAAGAGAAAAAAAGAGAGAAAGGTAAAAGGAAATAAAGAGTAAAAATTAAAAAATAATAATAAAAAAGTAAAAGAGGTTATAATAATAATAAATAAGTACAAAGAAAAGCAGGAGCTTACCCTTGTGGATAGGCGTGGTTTGGTATGGAAGCCCCACCTTGGTTGTTGCAGACAGATGAATGGCGGCACCCCAAGCTCTGCTGGAATAAGGGCTGCAGGCCACTCTTATGAGTCTGATCTCTTTGTGCCGCAACTGAGCCAAGCTGTATTCTTCAGGCCTGCATTGCTTCAAAATCCTAGTCCATGCACTTTTATGCTACCACAGATGAGATGTACTCGCTTTGGTGGCTGGCTTCTTAGGGATCTTGTAGGGGGAGGGAGCAGTTTCTCTTGGCACCTGCAGGATTCATGTTGCCACTGCTGGAGGCGCGGTGTGCTGCAGGAAGCAAAGTGTGCGCTCCCGCAGTACCCACTCCTCTGCAGCCACTACCACCACTGCCAACTCCCTACAGAGGTTGTGTAGGGGTGGGGGCTGTTTTTTCCTGGTGGAACCCGGGATTCGAGATTTGTGCCACCATGCTGGAGGTGAGATGCACCGTGGAAACAAGGTGCGTGCTCCTGCAGCTGCAGCTGAAGTGCATGGCCTGCAGCCACCGAGGCTGTCAATGCCAAGTCCCTGCTGAGATTGCACAAGGGCGGGGGCTCTTTTTTCCTTTTGCCACCCGGATTTGGGATTTGCACTGCCCAGGAGTTACATATGGAGTGAGAGTGTTTCTCTCTGTGCGGGGTTAATTGTTCTTTATCTCTTCTCTAGAGATAGTACTATCAGTGTGTTCAGTTTCTCTCTCTTCCCTTTGTCTCTGAGAGGCTCTGTGCACTTTCCCTGTGTTGGGCTGGGGCTCCCATCTCCCCTGCCCATCTCGGGCTGGCCCGTTTTCCAATCTCCCCAGTTCGCACTCACTCACTCAGGCATCTTTGAGGTTGTCTTCTTTCTGGAGTCTGTATTTTCTCCATCCACTCTTGCAGATGAGAGTAATGTCCTTCTCAGTTCTATAGATGGGGCCAACGAAGTTTACAGAGCTCCCTTCTTCGCCATCTTGGCTCCTCCCCGAGTCTCACTCTTAAACACAATAGAATATTGGCTCCTGATTTAAGCATTCATATTACAGCCATGACCTTATGCTGTGATTTTCCTTATCTTCATCTCATTCATAAGATGAATTCCCATCTTACCCAACCCATCTGGTGACTGGATTCCTCTACATCTGAGCTTCTATATGGTAACTCACTCTTCTTCCTCTCAGTTTGGTCAAGGGAGATGAGGGAAATTTGAGAAAGAGAAGGGCATGCAAAATCTAGCCTTTCTTTGCATCTTTCAGGCATTTTGATGAGTAGAGTCCTGTCTTGAAATGACATTCCAGGGTGTGGAGACCCAGTGATGAAGTGTCAGATAATGGTTCACAAGTCATCCTAGTAAAGTGGACAGACTATCTGCCCGATGCAGAGCTCGTTAGTAAGCTAGGGAGAGGTGGAAGCCAGACCCTTGTAAGGATCAAGCTTCCATTTTAGCACACGTGTCACCACTGAGCCTTGTGGCAGGATGGATTTTGTTGCAACTCCCTCCTGACCTCCCCTCTTTCCTGATTATCACTTTGTGTCTCATGAACAGATTTCTCATCTAGTATATCTTTAGCACACTTCTGGCAAGCTTCCTCTCTCTGGTTTCCTCTTGATATACGGCTCTTATTGCAAGCTCAACTAGTCCCACCCTGGCTGACTGTCTTCACGGGTACCATGAGTTAAAACCAAGCCATGGATAATTTGCCTACATTTGCAAACATCAATTTCACTGGGTTTTCTGCTTGCCTTACCCTCCCCCCATCATCCTCACCCATCAATGACTGTTTTAACCCCCAACTTCTCAGCCTACCCTCCACCCTGAGGTTAACAGAGCCAAGCTGTTAGAAGACCAGCCATTGAAATCTGTATATTTGCCAAGATCTTGTCTTCCATCTTCTCCTAGGGACTCTTCCTTCTATTTCTCATGATACTGTCATCACTTCCAAATCTACCTAGCTGTGAGAGTGTCTATTGAAAACTCTGTCTTTGAATCTTGCAACTGTGTGTAAAAGACATTCCTGAGAGTATTTTTCTTTTGCTACAGCTTCCAACTTAAAAAAAAAAAATCAACTCTAATTCCTCAATTAGATTAGAATTGTATTCATTCTTTCTTTAAATAGAACTTTATTGAATAATAATATTCATACAATAAAATGTACTCCTTTTAAGTGTCGAGTTTGATGAGTCCTGAAATTTACATATCTGCAACACACACTGAAATCATCAAACACACCCCCCAAGAACCCCCTTGGGCAGGTTTGCAGTTAGTTCCTCATCTCTTCACAGTTCTGGCCCTGGACCACTACTGATCTGTTGTCTGTCACTCCAGGTTAGCTAGGCCTGCTCCAGAACTTTATATACACAATCTAGAATGTACTCTTAAAGCTGCTTTTCCTCAGTGTAGCATTTTTGTGATTTATCCATGGTATATGTATTAGCTAATTGTTCCTTTCTGTTGCTAAGTAGCATTCTGTTGTAAGGATCTACCACAATTTGTTTTGTCACTCATCTGTTGATGGATACTTATTTCTAGGTATATCTAGTCTCCTTTTCTCTTTCTCTGTCTCATGCATTCTCTCTTTTTTAAAGTTTGTTTGTTTTTAGAGAGAAACAGAGCAAGCGGAAGAGGAGGAGAGAGAATGAAAATGAGAATAAATACATATCCCAAGCTGGCTCCATCGTGTCAGTGCGGAGTCCAACGTGAAGCTCGAAATCATGAACCATGAAATCATGACCTGAGCTGAAACCAAGAGTCAAACGCTTAACGGACTGAGCTACCCAGCCCCCCATCTCTTTTTTATTTTGAGATGTAGATTCACATGCAGTTGCTAAGAAATAATACAAAGAAATCTCATGTACCTTTTACCCAGTTTCTCCTAATGGGAACATCTTGAAAAACTATAGGAGGGTATTCTAACCAGGATACTAACATTTACACAATCCAGATACATCACATTTCCATCACCAGAAAATCCCTCATGTTACCATTGTATAGTTTCACCTCCATTTGGTATAATGTTAGCTACACTTGTTGTTCATAAATTCTCTTTATCAAGTTGAGTAAATTCTGTTCCTATTTCTGAGAATTCCTATCATTAATATATGTTGTATTTTGTCAAATGCTTTTTCCTTACCAGTGATGGGATCATGTGCTTTTTCTTCAGTCTGTTAGTATGATAATGACATAGATGGATTTTTAAATATCAGATTTGCCTGCCAGGTCACACTTGGTCATGATAATTCTTTTTACACATTTTAAATATTTTTATACTTCTTTCTTATTCTTGTATTCTATTTGCTAATATTTTGGTTAGCAAATATGGGATATTGGTCTATAGTTTCTTGTTTTGTTTTGCACTGTCTGGTTTTTATATCATTGGTAACACAGGTTTCGTATAATAAACAGTTAAGTATTTCTTCTTCTGTTTTCTGGAAGAAATTGTGCAGAATTAGTATAAATTTTTTCTTTGAATATTTGGTTGAATTCTTCAGTGAAAGCTACTAGTCCTAGATATTGCTTCTTGGGGGCTCTTTAAGTTACAAATGCACTTTCATTAATTGCTACAGGGCTTTTCTTTTAAATGATTCATTTTGTATGGGGTGAGTTGTGATAAATTTGTATTTTGGGAAGAATTTCATCAAAGATCTACAAGGTTTTTTTTTGTTTGTTTTGTTTCAAGTTGTTTGTGGTATTCCCATAATACTTGTTTAATGTCTGCACAGGTTTCAATCATACCTCATTTCATTCATCATATTGATAATTGGTATTTTGGGGTCAGTTTTACTAGAGATTTATCATTTACATTGATCTTTTCAAAGACAAATCTCTTGTTTCATTGATTTTTTTCCTATTGATTTTGTTTTAATATCTCATTAATTTACATTCTTTATTATTTCCTTCCTTCTGAATGCTTTTTTGTTTTATTCTTTTTAGATCTTCTAGATTCTTGAGATGGGAGCTCTGATTATTTAAGGATTATACCATTTTCTAATTAAGAATTTAATGTCACAGGAGAGGTGAATAAGTATGGGAACCAAAGTTAGAGGAATAAGAAGCACAAAAGAAAAGATGGAGGGGCGCCTGGGTGGCTCAGTCAGTTAAGCGTCCAGCTTTGGCTCAGGTCATGATCTCACGGTTCGTGGGTTTGAGCCCCACGTCAGGCTCTGTGCTGACAGCTAGCTCAGAGCCTGGAGCCTGCTTCAGATTCTGTATCTCCCTCCCTCTCTGACCCTCCCCTATTACCACTGTCTCTCTCTGTCTCTCAAAAATAAATAAAGAACATTAAAAAAAAGAAAAGAAAAGATGGAGAAAAACAGGAGGAATGACAGAAAGGAAGAGAGGTGATTGCCTCGGTTTGTTCTCTTTATGAATATTGAGCACTGACGTTTGTTTCAAGTACAGTGCTTGTTCCAGTAACGATCCCACATGAAGTTCATAAGAGAGAAAAATAGTAAATAAATGAATAAACACAAAAACTATAATTATAACCAGCTGTAAATACTACATCAGATGGTCAAGGTAGACCTCTCTGTGGGAAGGACATTTACAGGAAGTTTTCTATTAACCTAAGCATGATATAAGACATACTTGTGCACATTATGTATTTATTCATTAAAAAAACAAGAATTTAATGTCAAAAGTTCCCCTGTCAGCACTCAGCTAAAGCACAGTGCTTTAGCACTAAGTTTGCCTTGTTCCCCATCTTAGAGGAGAAAACATTGTCTTTCAGCATTAAGTAAAATGTTAGCTGTGTTTTTTTCTTAAGGCAAGCTTGCCTTTTGTTTTTCTTTTAAAATTATTTATTTTGAGAGAGAGGCAGGGAAAAGACAGAAGGAAAGAGAGAATCCCAGGCAGGCTCTGGGCTGTTAGCATAGAGACCCCACATAAAGCTGGATTTCACTAACTGTGAGATCATGACTTATGGTGAAATCAGAAGTTGGACACTTAATTGAATGAGCCATCCAGGTGCCCCTGTAATTTTTTTAAAGATTTTTTTCAGTTGTATTCCACAAATTTGGATATGTTGCATTTTTATTTTAATTCAGTTCAATCTATATTTTTAAATTTCCCTTGAGGCTTCCTCTCTGATGTATGGATTACTTATAAATTATTTAAAAGTGTGTCTTTGTGGCACCTGGGCGGCTCATTTGTTTAAGTGTTCAACTTTGGCTCAGGTCATGATCTTGTGTTCTGTGATTTTGAGCCCCATGTTAGGGTCTGTCTGACAGCTCAGAGCCTGGAGCCTGCTTCAGATTCTGTGTCTCCGTCTTTCTTTTACCCCTCCCCTGTTTGTGCTCTGATTCTCTCCCTCTCTCTCAAAAATAAATATTTTTTAAAAAATTAAAAAATAAAGTGTGACATTCATTTCCAAGTGCTTAGGTATTTTCCTATTATTTTTCTCTGATTTCTAGTTTGACTCACTGAGGTCAGAGAACACATGCCATATAATGTTAGTTTTTAAAAAATGTTTGAGGTTTGTTGTTTGACCCAGGATGTGAGCACTTGAGAAAAGCCTGTGTTCTGTCATAAATGTCACTTGGAACCTGTTCATTTGTCATGTTGAGTTCTGTGTACTTGCTGATATACTGTCAAGTAGTTTTATTGTTGGAAGAAGAATGTTGAAGTCTCCAACTATATTTTTGAATTTCTCATTTCTATCAATTTTTGCTTCACATATTTTGCAGTGTTGTTTTCAGTGTATGCCTTGGTGGGTTTACCCTTTTATCATTATACAACATCCATTGCTGTCAATTTTCTTTGATCTTTCTTCTAATCTATTAAAATGGCTGCTCCTCTGTTTCTTTAATGTGTATATGTCTTTTTTTTAACTTTCAATTGGCTTATATTTGAAATGAGTTTCTTACAGAATAAAGTTAGGTTGTGTTTTTTTAATACAGTCTATCAATCTGTGTTTTGTTTAGTGTATTTAGACCCATTTACACTTACTGTGATTATTGGTATGTTAGGATTGAATTCTATTTTTTGTTTTTTGGGGTTTTTTTCATTTGTTTTCTTTTTCCTTTCTGGGGGCTACTTGAATATTTTTATTTTTTATTTTTTATTTATTTTTTTATAATAGTTTATTGTCAAATTAGTTTCCATATAACACCCAGTGCTTCTCCCCACAAGTGCCCCCCACCATGACCATCACCCCTTCCCCCCCCCCTTTCAGTCCATGGTTCGTCTCCAGTATTCAGTAGTCTCCCTTGATCTGTGTCCCTCACTCTTCCCTGCTCTTTCCTTATGGTC